>NW_015388434.1:10527-20929 GCF_001527695.2 Protobothrops mucrosquamatus
TCAGGAGCAACAGAGTCAAACCCCTCCCATACAACCGTCTCAAGACCTGCTCCCGTCTCCTCCCCCTGGGCCAACCAGTCAGAGTCCAAGCCTTCCCGGATCCGAGCGACTTTGTCATGCAGATACTGCGCAAAATCTTCGGCCCTCCCCTCCAGGGGGTCCCCCCCCTCAATTGAAGGAGAGAGCGGGTCACCCTGAACAGGGCGGCCGGGCGATTGTCTGATGACGCAATGAGTGAGGCATAGTAGTTAGTCCTAGACTCCCTCATCGCCACTAGGTAGGATCTAAGGTGTGTCCTTACCTGTGTTCGGTCCGATTCGGTTCGGCTGGCCCTCCAACTGCTCTCAAGGCGTCTTTTCCGGCGTTTCATCTCTAATTGTCTCTGTTGATGGCTGATTTGTCTGAATGTCAATGTTTGGATTTAGCATGGCCCAACTGATTCATAGTTTTCCAGTTGAAACTGGAAAGTTCCAAATCAGCCATCAATAGACACATAAAAGTCATCCATTTTTACATATAATTCAAAAGAGACAGTTAAAACAAATTAAGTAGGAAACAAAAAGACCAGAATATATTCTCTCCAACAGCCGACACTCAAATAAGCAAAGATTAACACCAGGCAAATAAGTCAAAAACAATAACCAAGGAATTACCTCAGAGAAAACCAAACCTCCACCAATACTGGCATATCTGGTGTCCATATATAAACTGCGAGAAAATCCACATTCACTAGCTCTGACAATGTTTCCTAGTTGGGTAATGAAACATCTGAAAGCAAACAAACTCAGAGAACAACAAACATTCCACAGAATAAGTTCTGTCATCAAGATGTTAAGAACTTCACTATTTCATCTTAATTGTCCATGAATCTAGTGTAATTACAAGATGTTTCATTCATACATATTTTCATTTATTCTATGGGGAGGTCCCACTTCACATATTTTATTTGATTTTCCCTCTACAGCCCAGGGATATTGTGGTAGAATTTGAAGTTTTGGTGATGGATAAGCATCAGAATGTCAGTAACATTCTATGCCGTCTCTAAAAGAAATTGAGCTCCATTTAGTGGCAGCTAATTTGCTGCCATAGAAATTGCTGAGCTACAAGGCAATTCATGGTCATTTGCTTCAGGGATTTGTAGAAGGTAGAATCAAAGCTCAAAGTAAGCAGAACCAAGGTAGAGCAGAAAGTTTTGAGTAGAAACTTGTAGTTTTTTTTTCTTTTTCTTTTCCAAACCTGAACTTACCCAAGCAGGAAAAACTCAAGAAAATAAATTGGGAAATATTAGCATTTTAAATGTGACAAAATGATATTCTACTTAGCAAAGATAGATTTGATTGTGTGCCATCAAATTGGTGCTGACTCTTAATAACCACATAGCTAGTCTACAAAGTGAAATAAAACCACAGTATTTCTAGGGAATTAACAAATGCAATCTGTGATGTATAACAAATGTGGGTTAATAACTTAAATGCCCACAGTAGTCTAAATGAAGCATTGATAATTGGTAGTTTCTGCAGATATACATATGGCCTTCTATTTAGAATTCCTCAGCCAAGAGTGAACATTCTAAGGAATGAAAACTGCATATCTGGATTGTTCTATGCTTAGGGAAGGTTTTTCTGAAGCATTATGGAAAATTAAAATAGCATTTCCAGAGAGGTCCCGGGGTTCATGAGGATATTGCATATTGAGAGGAAGAAGGAGAGAACAATTTCGGCTCAGACAGCAAAATGTCATTTGAGAGATAAAGGAAAATATTACTATGACCACTATTCCTGTTTAGATTTTTGTGAGTCCTTGGAAGAAGACTAATCTGAAGGGTTTTTATTTAAAAACAAACATTTTAAAGGTAAATTATTTGCCACCAGATTCTTGAACTGGGATTAAAAGAATCTTATTCCTGTATTATAATTTTTTCATTGCTTAAATGAATTAGTAAGTCTTAAATTTAGGCATTGAAAAGATAAATAGTGCAATTCAAATACTACATTTACCCACCCCTGGTTGTGGTTCTCTCTCAGCCTCAATGAGAAATGAGTTCAGAAATAACAAACTAGTTTGTTAAATTGTACAACAGATTCATTTCAACTAATTATCAGGGGTTTTTTTCTGTTTTGTGAAAGAGTGATGTACCATTAACAGTAAAAGGAGAGACTTAAACATGAAGGAAGGCAATGCTTATAGTAGCGATGCTTATTTTCCTGTCATCTTTTTGAGAGGTTTTTTTTTCTGGATACTTAAAAAAGAAAAAAGGAAGGAAGTTCTGTCATTTGCTTCCTCTGTGAGCCTCTAGATAAAATATATTTTGTGGATAGATGTCCTGCCTCTTCTTTCTTTCAGGATAATCTCATTGCTGTTTGGAAAAATTAATGCTGTATTTGAAAATTATTCAAAATATTCTTCGCCAGAGATTTAAGTATGCAGTAAGNACAGCCAAATATTGAAGTCCATAGAGATCCCTCCCTGTCTCAAGGGCAAAACCAAAAACTATAACACTGCTGTGACTTAAATGTCTTGAATAGAGATCTGAATAGCTAGCTTGCTTGTTTAAAGTAGAACTATTGCTTGGGACTGAGGCTCTTTTTTACATTTAAGTTTTAAGTTATAACTTTAATGGGACAAAAAGAATGAATGCTAGTGATTTACTTAAATGTCACGGTTGTGAAGGAAACTTGTCAGCTCACTTTCTTGCCAAGAACAGGGTAGCTGTATAAAGATAAAGAAACTATTTTCAGTAGAATGGCTTAAATTCAGAAGTGTCTTCAAGTTCCTGCTTATAATGTTCTAAATTGGTTTGTTTTGTGGGTTGTTGTTGTTTTTTTTAATGAGAAGGAAAGACTCCTCTCTTCCTAAGGACTGTGCATGGATCCCCAACCTCAGGGACAGAACCAAAACAGAGAACATACCATCTACAGCATAAACTTAATTTTTTTAAAATGAGAATCTTGCAATCACACTGTTTATTTATAGTATGGCTTCTGCTTGCCTAAAAATGTTGCAGACTTTCTTTTCAATATGTACAGTAGTTTTCTAACTTTGATGGGAAAGGAAAGTAATAGAGAAAGTAAACTTTGTAATTGTGAAGAAAACCTGTCGGTTTCCTTGACAAGAAGAAAAAAGAAGCTGCATAAATTAGCACAGTCATAGCAAAACCATTCTTTTTTTTTCTTTTACATTTTTTTCTTTTCTTGCAGCATCTCATTAAAGTATTTTTCTCAACCCCCTTTGAAAAAATGTTAAAATTGTGTGTGGATTCCGTTGGAACTGTTTGTGCATTTTATATAAGGCCACTCAGCTGAGTTTTGCCTAAGACTTTGTGTCTTCTAACCCAGTGCCTTAACCACTACAACAAAGGGGTTCTCGTGATAAATATAATCGATATCCTCAACTTATGACCACAATTGAGCCCAAAATTTCTGTTGTTAACTGAGACATTTGTTAAGTGAATGTTGCCCCATTTTACAACCTTTCTTGCCACAGTTTTTAGGTGAATCACTGCAGTTGATAAGTTAGTAACACAGTTGTTAAATAAATCTGGCTTCCCCATTGACTTTGCTTGTCAGAAGGTCACAAACGGAGATCCCGTGACTTTGGGACATAGTAGTGGTCATAAGGTATGGGTATGTCTAGTTTAATGAAGAGAAGGACGGGGGGGGGGCATGATAGCAGTGTTCCAATATCTCAGGAGCTGCCACAAAGAAGAGGGAGTCAAGCTATTCTCCAAAGCGCCTGAAGGCAGGACAAGAAGCAACGGATGGAAACTAATCAAGGAGAGAAGCAACCTAGAACTAAGGAGAAACTTCCTGACAGTTACAACAATTAACCAGTGGAACAACCTGCCTCCAGAAGCGGTGAATGCTCCAACACTGGAAGTTTTTAAGAAGAGACTGGACAGCCATCCTGCCTGAGCAGGGGGTTGGACTCGATGATCTCCAAGGTCCCTTCCAACAACAAAAACATCATCATCATCATCATCATCATCATCAGCAGCAGCAGCAGCAGCAGCAGCAGCAGCAGCAGCAGCAGTAGTAGTAGTAGTAGTAGTAGTAGTAGTAGTAGTAGTAGTAGTATGAAGCAGTTGCCAAGCATCTGAATTTTGATTACATGATCATGGGGATGCTACAAAGGTCGTAAGTGTGAAAAATGGTCATAAGTCACTTTTTTCACTGCCATTGTAACTTTGTACAGTCTCTAAATGAACTGTTGTAAGTTGAGAACTACCTGTATTGTGAGCCAAATTGTCTTATATTATGGATAACACAGACACTTTTTACAAATATGCATTATTTTATTCATATTTTGTAATATCTACAATCTTAAATTCTTTATAATTCTGCTTTGTAAATTTAATGCATCCCTAAGTACGGTTGTCAACAAAGAGACTGCAAATTCTGGTGAAGTGTATTTAAGATAAGATAAGATAAGATAAGATAAGAAGTTTAATGAATGAAACTCTGGTGAAGTGTATTTAAGATAAGATAAGAAGTTTAATGATAAACATATAACATCTCTCTTAATGTTTTCCTACCTTCTTCACTTTTACTGCCCTCTTGAACTTCTCAATCAACCTCCAGGAGGCACTGCGATCCTAGTGGTTAAGGAATTCCATATTCCAACTTCACCATAGAGTTTTTGGGTGATTTTGAGTCAAACACTGAATCCACTCTCTCTATCCTACCTTACAGGATTTTATTTGGAGATAAAAAATGAGGATAAAATCCCCTTAATGCTACTTCAACTCCCACGGTACAGTAAGACTATTAATAACATATGTAGAAATAAATAACATTTGAATATTTAGTTACTCATCATGGAATTTTTATAACTGGAGAAGAGGCATATCAATACAATCCACTAGTCTGGCATAATTCTTCTTCCAAGATGGAGAAATAATAACTGATATTTGACCTTGTTTACAAGGCTAACTTCAATGATAATCTAATCTATTTTGCTGCTTGAGGCAGAGCATAATACCCTACGTCAATCAAATTATTTTAGCATCTGTGCTTCAGCAGAGCCTTTCTCTGTTTCTGGCAGCAGCATATAATGGTAAACATAATTATTTGGTGCCACTTCATAACATCTATAATATGGAGCCTGAAACATCTGTATTATGGTAAGATCAGTTCTAAACTCTTTGTGGACAAGACTAGGGAGAAGCAGCATTATTTCTGCACTAATCCCATTAGAGGATTGTTTTACTTGCTTTTTTTAATGTATTGCTTTTTAAATTATTTAGATTATCAATGATTACTGCATTGAATTTTTTCTCTGCTCATTTTCTGCTTTCTGGTGTACTATGCAATTGTGAGCTTCTAGAACACTAAGGACAATAGACAGACTTACAATACTTTAAAATAAATATATCCCATTTTTGTCTCATTCTGTGGCAGGTAGGACACAAACCTCTGTGAGCATATGCAGCGCATTAGCTTTCTTGTACTTTAGAGTTATTTATTTAATCAACATGATGGATCTGGCCAATTCTGAGTGGCTTGTAATAAGAACAACTCTTTAAAGAAAAACCAATAAAATGGCCAAATCAATGGAAACCAAAAAGAACAAGACATGATTATGCAAATTATTCCACAAAACATCCTACGGCTTTGGGAAAGATGCAGATTTTGAGGCTTGTTTAAAGTATGGCCAGGCCAAGGCAATTCAGATCTCTGGGGAATAATATTGTAGAAGACAGGTACCATAACAGAGAAAGCCTGATTCCTGGGAGCCTTTAGATCAGGGGTCCCCAACCCCAGGCGGTGGCCCACTACTGGGCTGTAAGCAGTGGTGGGATTCAAATATATGAACAAGCTGGTTCTCTGTGTGGTTGCTGCTTCTGGAAGTCCATTCTGGTTCTGCCGAACTGGTGCGAACTGGCTGAATCCCACCACTGGCTGTAAGCCATTCGGAACTGTGCTGTGGAAGTAGTGGGCGAGTGCACATGTATATCCCCACTTGCACGAGCAGCGGGCAAGCACGTTTGTGCATGCTCCATTTGCATGAGCGGCAAGTGCATGTGCTTGCCACTTACATGGAACCATCTCCTCTCCCCCCTGCCTGTCCACAAAGCCAGAAAGTTTGGGGAATTCTGCTTTGAATGACATTGACTCAGAATATATACCCACTGGGCTGAAGTGAGCAGAAACAATGAGAGAAAGGTGGTTCCACAGATAGTCAAGCCCTATGCTATGAAGGATCACCACCCTACCTCGAATTCCATCCAGAAACTCACCAGTAACCATTTTAGCTTGCACAGAAAACATGTTCCATGAGTATTTTGAGGCATGCCCACAACTGCTGATGCAGCTCCATTCTGGACATGTTACCATTTCCTTCATGCAGCGTGTTGTGTGATCAAACTGCTATGGGAATTGATGTGCTTTGTGTTTGAAATTTGTTGTGAAAGAAATTGCAGTAGAAAACCCATACCCTCTGTTCAGCATTATGGTCATATTATGCTCCAGTGATTCATTGTTCCCTGATAATTTTCTTTGTTCAGTTGACTTTATTGAATTATTTATAGTTGCTGATAAAGAAATAGTTGGAGGTTAAAAATCCCACTAATTGTAGTGATTACATTGGTTTTTGCAGAGCTGTAAGCAGGAAGAATAATGTCGGTACATGTTTATTTCTTTGGCTGCACTAGTAAATCTATCGTACATTGCAAATAATAATAATAATAAAGTTGGATACAAGGCAGAAAATAAAGCAACATTGATTTTGATAATGTTATTTATTATCTTCATTCTTGTGTAATACAAAAAAGCATTGAAAATGAGAGAAATGCAAAACTTGTGGAAACTCTAAGGGAAAGAATAGAATAAGATATATGGTAATTAAGGCACTGGCAGTGAGATAAATGCATATAATGTCTGTTTTGTATTGACCAGGTCTCCTTTGCTAAATAAATGTTATATGTTATTAATGTCATTTAGAGTGGCAGATAAAAACACAGACTATATTTCTTATATGTAATGAAGTTATACAGCTAAATTACATATCCCTAAAATTTCTTCTTTATAGATGCGTTTCATTTTAAACAAAAAGCAATTTACAATCAGCTGGAGTGTCTGTTCTATATTGTTGTATTAGATTCAGATTGTGTGAAGATGAATAGGAAAGTGCAGCAAGCATGACATCTCTGGCCAACATCGGTCCTTCCCCACAGTCTGAGTGGGTCTCCTTCAGTGATGGACTTCACCGTTCTGTTACTTCCCAAGGTAAATCTCTCCTCTTTGATGACAAAGGTTCTTGCTATTTATTGAAACGAATAAGCATTTCAATTCAGCTATAGTCAAAAACAAAAATCTCCTGTGGCTTTCAATGAGTACAAGTTCTGCATATGTACAATTCTCCATCCTCATCCCCCCACCACCACTTACCACTATCACTTACCAGAAGAAGACTCCTTAAAAAGACTTAAGGAAAACATTGTGTATGTCCCTTGCGATTATCCTGATCTCCTGATCAGATCCCAGATGGTCCATTATAAAATGTAGTAACAGTTATGGAAGCAAGTATAAGGGACAGCTAGGAGTGTCCACGGTAATTTTAAAAATGTAAAATTTAAAATTCTAAAAAATTGGAAGTTTCCAGCATTTTTGAACAAAAAATTGTTGGATTTTGGAATGAGAATTGTTAAATCCTGCGAGAAAATTGAAACTGGTAAGATTTCAGGTGATTAAAAAAAGATTTTTGAGAAAAGAAGCCTAGTGTCAAAACTGTTGTCTAATGCTAAAATATAATATTATAGTGAACCGCATCAGCCATTAAGCTCATTGGGTAAATTTGGATCATTCACTCAGTATATCATAGAAGATGGCAATGAAGATAAAATGAGGCCATGATGTCCAGTTTCCTTGGCTTCTGGAAGGAAACAGGATAAATATAGTCCTAAGGATCTGATTTCAATTAAGTAACTAGGACATAGTAGATCATGGTTTAAAAGGAGAAAGAGAATGCAGTAGTATGCTTTGACACAATTATGTTTAAAGAAATGAGAATTGTATTAGTGTAAATTGAAATATTGGTCAAATGAAACCATTTGTGGGATTTCTTCCACATCTACTGTTCTATGGTAACCTGGGCAGAACTTTTTGTTACAAAAATTCAAGGCTAAGGAGTTTCTGTAACAAAAAGGAAGAAAGTAGCAGTCCTTTGCTAATTTTCCTTTTCCTCCTGTAGTATCTTCACTTTACACCCCATATGTTGCCATTTTAATATGTATTTGCCCATTTCTTCTACATAATAACTGAGTTCTATTTGACAGTGCTCTGTTGAATAAGCTTTGTTGGCTGGATTTAGTTATAATATAAAGTCATAGACCAGGGCTTAGATTTCACAAAAGTTGAGTTTGTATGTCTTACTAATCAGTCCAAACAAACATAGGGGAGTCTGAAGGTAGAAGCAGAAGAGAGTATGAAGATACTCAGTTTGACTACTGTGTTTTCCTCTTCAGCAAACACAGAGCTTTAAAGTCTTCTTTACTGTTCACATACCGTATGTTAATGGATGATAAAGTTGTGCGTCCTTCTTAAACAATTAATGTGATGTCATATTACTCATCTTTATAGTGGGGTTCTCATTACAGGTTATACTAGGGAGCCACTTGAGAGATTTCTTTCCTCCTCTGATACTTCCTCTGAAGGCAACCAAAATCTAGATGGAGAACTGTCAAGTCTTTCACATGCTGAATTGGGAGAAAGAATAAACAAAACAGCTGTAGGCCTTGATCTGTCTTCATCCTTCAGCACGTGGGTCCAGTTTGAAGATGCACCCTGGACCAACAGTTCACCAGAGCATCCATGTACAGGTTGGAATGTCACTTGTTTATTGTGTATTATAGCAGGAATTAACAATAAGTCACATTACCTTTTACCAATCTGATACTCTCTGATGTTGTAGATTAGAATTCCCATCATCACTCAATTAGTATTCACAAACTAATGGATATTAATTGGATTAATGAGGAAACTGGGATGGTAATATATAATTCAGCTTCTTTCAGTTGGAGAGTTTGGAAGTTTCTGTACTGTTTGACCTAGGATGTTTAAGACTCAGCTTGTTATGTGGATGCTTCTTAAGCATGTTGGTAAAGGAATCAATTTTCTAAGCCTTGATGTAAAGCATTTCTATTTTACAGAATTGTATGTATATATTGATATTGCCCAAAGTCAATGTATCATCCAGATATTGTACAGGAATATTGTAAAATGCTTTCCACACAGATTGTTGGTTATTGCCTTATTTGCTAAGTTTTTGGTAGGGGAACAATGGGTGGTAGTTGTTCTAGACCAGACATGTCAAACTTGCGACGTCACATAATATCGCGCAAACATATCGGAGCTTTTTCACGATTGCCGGCAATGGTGTGGGCATGATTTCCCGATGACACGTCTGGCCCGCGGGCCGGTAGTTTGACACCCCGGTTCTAGACTCAATGTATGAAGGGGACCTAACTGAATTTTGATTCAGTATTTCAAACAATTGGATGAAGATATGTTTTTCATTTAAGCTAATCAGTAAAACTGTAACATCAAAGGATTGGGTTTCATACAGACTCTTGTTTCTGGAATATAAATAAATATAAATAAATAAAACAAAATAATTGTTGATCTAGGACCGTGGTGACGAACCTATGGCACACGTGCCAAGGTGGCACGCACATCCCTCTCTGTGGGCACGCGCGCCATCACCCCAGGCCTAGGCCTTCAGCTGGGTTTTATAAAACCTTTTCACTTTAGGCCTCCGCCACCATGTGCAAAAAAAAAAAAAGGTTCAATCAATCAATCAATTTCAACTCGCGGGAAAAAAAAGATCTCGCAAAATTGGAATTGATTGATTGAACTTTTTAGTCCCACCTAGTCTGTTGTTACCACCGCAGCCACGCCCACCCAATGGACCACGCCCACCCAATGGGCCATACCCACCCAATGGGCCACGCCCACCCGGCACCCAACGATACATAAGTGGGTTTTGGGTTGCAGTTTGGGCACCCGGTCTCTAAAAGGTTCGCCATCACTGATGTAGGATGTGGTGAAAAATAGGGGAACTAAATTAATATTTCATACTAGTAATCAGAGTATTTTTCTTTCGTTTTATTTTTTTTTAAAAATAAATATTTTTGAAAAGCTTTGCTAGATGAAAGAGTTTCACAGACTTGAAATATGAAGACAATTATTTCTTTTTTGTTGCTGATTTAGGCCTTGACTCTGACTGGGTGGCCCCGGGGGAGGAAACGGGAGCAGGTCTTGAGACTGTTGTATGGGAGGAGTTTGACTCTGTGGCTCCCGAGGACGTGGACAGGATCTTGGGGAGGCTGAATGCAACCACATGTTTACTGGATCCGTGCCCCTCCTGGCTAGTACTGGCGGCTCGGGAGGGTACACGAGCCTGGCTC
>NW_015388434.1:21646-31292 GCF_001527695.2 Protobothrops mucrosquamatus
CCGCACCCTAAAGACATGGCTTTTCCAACAAGCGGGATTGGCCTAGGGAATTTTAGTGGGGTTTTTAAGGGAAATTTTAATTATTAGGCCATTGCAAATATTTCCTTTTAATCTGGTTTTAAATTGGTATTTATTGTAATATTGGTTTTATAAGGCTGTCAGCCGCCCTGAGTCCGGTAAGGAGAAGGGCGGGATACAATTCAAATAAATAATAATAATAATAATAGAGTCCAATTTAGAAACAAACAACTTTAGCCCTTTTTCACCAGCTTTCAGCATCAGGGCCAGAAGGAAATTTTCATTGCTATCTGATTGTTTTTTAATATGGAGATGCCTTTTGTCTTGCACATATGTGCTGCATTACCAGTAACAGGTATATTACTGATTAGATTGCAGTTTTTAAATATGTAATGTTGAGATTAAAATACTTATTATCTTTAACTTTTTTTAAAAAAATAAAGATTCCTATGTTTTCATCTAATTATGCAAATAATGGAATGTGAAATATGACTAGTATGGTATCAATGGGATGATAGGGAAACAACTAAATGACAACTTAAGAAGTGACTTTGATCATCTCCTCTAAGTTCTTTGTCTCCTGTGGAAAAATTTCAAGCCAGTTGGCTATCCATTAGATTTACTGATTTACACCCTGGAATTTATTGAGGCATGAAAACTAGAGTTAGAAAACATCTGTTTTGATTGCAATGTGTAGCTTACACTCTCCTCAAGGATTTTGTCTGATAAATAACAGCCCTGGTAAATAATAACCTGATAAAATAATTCAGGTGACAAGGAAGTTATTTCACATCCTTGGAAAGACTTATTCACAATAGGATAAATCTCACATGACACTTATTATCTAGCCTGGTGCTAAAAAATATTAAGTCGGAGTTATAGCAACAGAAAGAAAGCAATAACAAGAAATGAAGATATATTAAAGGTACTGTTTGGTGTCAGGGTAAAAGCTTATTGCAGTTGAGTTGCTGAAAGTGTTGTCAGCAGTCCAGTCTGCTTTAGTGTAACTTGCTTTCAAATATAGAATAGCACTGCAAGGACACAGTATGGCCAGAAATATTTGGGATGAATTTCTTAGAAAAAAATTAAACGAGGTAGAATTTTATTTCAGGGTGTATGGAATGATAGCTATGATTTTAATAGTTGTACTGGTAATTGTTTTTTGAATATGGGATTTGATAGCTATAACCATATTCAGATACTCTTGGAGTATGTACAGATGAATGTTTACAGACATGAGACAAGGATAATAAAAGTGGGGGCAGATGTTCTTAGCCTTTTCCCATGCATATATCATTCCTGTGTGAACATATAGACTATGCATATGAAAGTTTGCCTGACATTCTGTTTACAAAAAAAAGTTTAGAAATGTTGTATGCATGCAACTGAATAACTTATATTAAAGGTTACTTTGAATGTGATCTACAGCAAACCTCAGACTTCCAGGTTTCTTTCCCCTACTCCTTCCAGCAGAGTTAATTCTCCAGAAGAGTTAAGAATTACTAGCTTCAGATTTAGTAATTCTATGTGGGATGAGGATGAGAATGCAACTAACAAATCAGAATATATGAAACAATATTTAAGGGAAAGCAATCTTAAATTCAGTAATAATTCTGTCATAATAAGGTGGAAGCCACTTAAATCCCAAATTATCGGGATAAATCTGGCATTACATCATCTGTCTCAGGAAGTTAAGAATTGTTCTATATAAGTTCCATTTTTCTCTGTTAATATTAATCTTCTTAATTTATAGAAGCATTCAATCTGCCTAACACCAAAGGTTATCACCTAGAAGAAATCTGAAATGTGTTAATAGAATTGGTTTTGTTCTGCTTTGTTCTCTGTTCTGTCTTTCCTGTCTGATGTCATACAGACTGTTACCTTCTTTATGACCAACTTCGGCTTTTTTTCTGAGCCAATCTAACTGGCTTTGTCATTTCTGTGCTGTTTGTGTCCTTATATAAATATTGGAACTATACAGCACAGTTAGTAGGCATTGCCCTGTTACAAATCAAGTTAAGTTATAGTCAGCCAAAATTTCTCTCGGTAAGAACATAGAACATAGAATAATAGGGTTGGAAGGAACCTTGGAGATCTTTTAATCAAACTCTCTGATCATGGCAGAATATCCTATACCATTCCAGATTTTCTTTGTGCTTGATGGGATGGATGCACGTGACCATAGAAAAACAAAATAACAAAACAGAATAATAGAGTTGAAGGAACCTCGGAGGTCCTCTAGTCCAACCTCCCCACCCAAACAGGAAACCCTATAACATTGCAGACAAATGGCTGTCCAAACTCTTCTTAAAAACCTCCAGTGATGGAGCACCAACAACTTCTGAAGGCAAGCCATTCCACTGGTTAATTATTCTCATTGACTGGAAATTTCTCCTTATTTCTAGGTTGCTTCTCTTGTTGATTAGTTTCCATCCATTTCTTCTTGTCTGTCCTCAGGTGCTTTGGTCAATGGGTTGACCTCATCTTCTTTATGGCAGCCGTTCAAATAGTGGAAGACTGCTATCATGTCTCCCATAGTCCTTCTTTTCACTAGGCTAGACATATCCAATTCCTGCAGTCTGTTTTAGCCTCCCTAATCATCTTTGTTGCTCTTCTTTGCACTCTTTCTAGAGTCTCAACATTTTTTTTTATACTGTCGCGACCAAAACTGGATGCAATATTCCAAATGTGGTCTTACTAAGGCATTAAAAAGCGACACTAACATTTCACTTCTCCTTAAAAAGACTAAGGAAAACCTTGTTGTTGTTGTTAGTTGCAAAGTCGTGTCCGACCCATCACGACCCCATGGACAACATTCCTCCAAGCCTTCCTTATGCATAAGTAAATTCCTTGAAATTATCCTGATCTCCTGATCAGATCCCAGATGGTCTTATTTTTAGGATGAAGTTACCTGGCATCATGCAGAATGTTCTCTAGTTTAGAAAATCTTGTCCATCTAATGAAAAGACAACCTAGATAATGGAAGAATTTGTGTCTTCAGCTGTTATTTGTGGCCATCATTTTCATTTCATCTTTTCAAACAAAATGGCTTGGCTTTCTCTTTATGCTCATGGGCACCTTAAGCCAGAAATGGAGAGCTAATTAGGAGCATCATAGTCCTTCTGATGTGTGTGATCAGTTTATAACCTCTGAAAACAGAAAATGGCAAAATTTTAAAAATTAAAATAGTACAACAAAGATAGATTTAAAACAAATAGGTTTCAGAAGGGAAACAGTAAGCAAAGGAATAAATACTGTATAGGTCTATCTGAGATGAGGGATTAAATCTCAAGAAAGACTAGTTTAAAAGAAACTGGTTGAGGAATGGGCAAAATAAAATCAAATGCTAATACCATTCAGTCAAATTATTCACTACACCCAGAGGTCCAAATAGATTAGATTTCTTTCTGTTTCCTGCAAGATTTCTCTTCATATTTTGCAGGAAATCTTTTCTTCTGGACAGCCATCTATGTAAAATCCAAAATAGATGATGCCACCAGAAAGTTTAATTCAAAGGGATGGAGGGTGGGAAGATGTTTGTACTCAGAGATTACCCAAATGATCCTCCAGATTTACTTTCCCAGAGGTAGAAGGGATTCTGACACATTCTGACCTAACAGGAATCTCTAGCAGGTTGAATTGCTATATGTGTCCACATTTTATTTCCCTGCCTAGTTCTCCCATGATACGAGTGTGTATATGATTCTATGGGCTTAATGGGGAAAGGCTGGCATGCGCTTCCTCTCTCCCTTCAGCTCTCAGAAATGGCATATTCCCATGTCTCAGTTTTCCTGGCATCTTCCATTCCTTCCCTTCCCTATTTCCTTCCAACCACCTTGATCAGGGTTCCAGCACAGCATCTTGCACTGCCTTCTATCCTCAAGTCTTCTATCTTCAAGCTCCAATGCCTTTACTTCCTTTCCCTCCTCCTCTCCCTCCCTCCCTCTGCCACTGCTGATAATATCCCATTCCACCAGTCTGTTTTCTCCTAACCTTTCCAGCACTGTCTCTGTCCTCCAGCACTTGCCTGTGCCTCCTTAACAGCTGCTAACCCTGACCTTTGCCTGCTCTGACTTTTCCCCTTAAAACACTTGTGCCCGGAGCATTGCCTTTTCTTCCTAATCCAGGACAAAGCAGCCCCATTTTGCCTATATCTGGACTAAATGAATGTGTTTGGTCTGGAAACAAGGTCCTTGACAAGCCACAGGTTCCATGTTCTGCGCATTCCTGTCGTATACTTGATAACCCCTTTGTATGGATCTCTTTTTATTCCATTAAGTTTAATAAAATTATTTTTTTTCTTTTAAGCCTCATCTCCAAAAATATTTTGTTGGATGTGTCCCTCCTTGGAATATTCAGAGAGACAACCTCTTACTTCAGAGAGCAGTTGGACAACTACTTCAGAGAACAGTAGTAGCCCAAGTATCACCCCTTCCTACACTGATCTTCAATCAATAAATACGGAGGATTTGATTAGTGGAAGAGCATCTGCTGCAGACTCAACTGGTAAGCGACATATTTATTTTATTATTTTATTTTATTTTATGTATTTGTAGGTTTTATCATTCCAGACAACTCTAGTCATAATTGGCCAAATTTTGTTGAATAAACTTATATAATTCAGGATATTTGTTTCCAGTGAATCCCCATCATAAGGAAATACTCACACTTCAGGCAATGTCAAGTAAGCCAGTTTGTCTTATTCCTACATTCTGGATGCTGTTATTCCAGTTATCAAAGTCCAGCAATGAGGTGGCAGATGTTGAACGTGTGTGTTGAACTGAAGAAGCTTCTTGAATGAGAAGCGAAATGTTTTCATGGAAAAGAACCTGAAATCCAGTTGTCTTTTGGCAAAGCACCTTTTGGATCTCCAGCTCTTCCAGTTAAACCAGGATAGCATTTTTCCCCATTAATAGGTGGTACAGGGACCGTATCATGAAACATAAAGTTAATTCTTTTCCCCTGCCATTGTCTCGGTTAATTTAGTTTTCCATTTCTATATATCCATTGACTTTAAAAAAAAAAGCACACACAACCAAAATACATATTGGTGTTAAAAAAATAACAGATTTATCCTGGACCTAAGATTAATGTTGGAATAAAAGAGGAAATGAAGATCAAATTTTATTGACTGGAAACACTGTGGTTTGATATTTCAAATAAGTAATAGTAATGGGATCCTGTACTCTGCAGCACCCACCTGCCTACATTCACATCCGCTCCTGCTCTTGCCTGCACTTGTACCCTCCCATGTACCCATCCCACCCATCTATAGTGGTCCATACTTAGTGATGCAATAGGGACTGTTGGGATTGCCATAGCTAAGCAGCACGGTCATGTGACATTGCACTTTACAAACACATTGCTTAGTGATGGAAACTCTAGTCTCAATCACTGTCGTAACCCCAGGACTAGTAATGTTGGATACCTGGTATGTTATCAAAGTAGAAAAGATGCTCATCTTAAAGCAGACATGTCAAATACAAGGCCCGGGGGCTGGATGCAGCCCGCAAAGTGGTTTCATGTGGCCCACAAAGCCATCCTGGAAACAGTGAGGGAATGGCCCCTGCTGCCTTGGCCCTGGCCCAGGCCAGCCGGGAGCCAATGTACAATTTTGTGGTGGCCATCTATGCTGAAACACAATCAGTCTTAGCTCCACAAGGCCGTCCAGAAACAGCCAGGAACCAGCCCCTGTCGTGTTGGCTCCGCCCCCTGCATGCATGCTGGGTAGGTGTCACCCTTTGTGAGGAATGAAGAAATGGACCATGCCTTGGCACTTGCCCCAGTCCCACCCCCTTCTGCCAGAGACCCTCAGATCTGTCCCACTCCTGCCCAGGCACCCTTGACGCGAACGATGTAGAGTTGGCCATGCCCACCCAGTAGGCTACACCCACTCCATCCACGCCCACCCAGTAGGCTACACTCACCAAGGCCACCCCCCACCCTCCCAAGGGAAACTGCAATGTTGATGCGGTCCTCAATGAAATTGAGTTTGACACCCCTGCCTTATGGCATACATAAAATGACTGTCAATATTTTGGTGAAATTAAACTGTTCATTCCTATGCATTTTTGGGGGGTTTTGGAGATCGTTCCATTGTGGTTAATTCATATACAGTTAGTATGATACATTTAACAACATAAGGATAATCATTCATTGTCTTCAAGTTGCTGACTATAAAAGAAGTTTTCGTTTAGGTTTTACAAAAATGTTTTATAAGTACAGAGTTTGAAAATACGATCATTAGCTATGGGTACAAATACATTATGTAGCTATTTCCTATTTCTCTCTTAACTAGTTTTCTTTGGATAGAATAAGATGAAAGTACAATGGAAAAATAAAGGAGAGGGTTTCTTTTTTTTCTTAAAACAAACCAACCTATAAAATTCTAAGAATAAAAGGGTAATTGGACAATGATACTCATCTAGAAACATGCTGAAACTATGCCTGAGAGCAAACTATCCCTAGATAAAGACCAACTGCATCTGCAAAGTACTACTATCTACCAAATAATATTTATGGTGCATAATCACAGCATCATAGCATGCTAAAACTTTATTATGAATTTAATATGTGATTGATGAATTTTCTGTAGTAATTGGAGATCAGAATTAACAGTAACACTAAGTGCTATTATAAATCACTTCAATTTGATTATTGGAGTGACTTACCCATATAAAGGTGTAATTTTCCATCATCAAAACAAAGCAAATATCCTGCTCTGTCCCCAAGAACTTGAAGGAAAATGGGGGGGGGATCTGCTTACTGAAATAAGAAAACCCACTTAAGGTTGTTGCATAAAACTGTGGGAAAGAATCATGAGATCATATTGGTGAGAAGCAGAATCATGTGGTTTAGCACTGATGGGAGGTTTACAGAACCAATTTTAGAAGCAGCTATTTTAAATGATAGAGGGCTAATTAGAAGCAGATTTCGTATAAAAAGAATAGAGAGTCATAGAAGAAGGGTTGGGCTCAAAAGTTGGCTTACTTGTTCTAACAGAATTTGTTGCAATTCCCTCACCCTTCCTTAAAAAAAGAAAATGTTGGTATATTCCACAATCTGAATGTAAATTAGTTTATATACTGTATGATGTATACACAGAAGTCGTAAGGTTGTCAATGTAACATTTTAATATTAGCCAGTTTTACACATTCAGGGATACAGAAAACAAAATAACAGAGTTGAAAGGAACCTTGGAGGTGTTCTAGATCAACCTTCTGCTCAAGTAGGAGATTCTATACCATTCTGGACAAATGGCTATCTAATCTCTTCTTAAAAACCTCCAGTGATGGAGCATCCACAATTTCTGGGAGCAAGTTGTTCTCATTGACAGGAAATTTCTCATTAATTCTAGGTTGGATCTCTCTTTCATAAGCTTCCATCTGTTACTTCTTGTCCTACCCTCAGGTGCTTTGGAGATTCCCTCCTCCCTGTGACAGCCCCTCAATCCTAATCCTAATCCTTCTCATCATATGCTTTAGCCTCCAGCCCCAATCATTTTTGTTGATGTTCTCTGCACTTTTTCTAGAGTCTCAACATCTTTTTTGTATTATGGTGACCTAAATTGGATGCAGTTTTGGTGAGTTTTTGAAATTTTGGAGAGCGAGCGAGCTATAAACTATGAAGCAATCATTGTTTAGAATGCTGAAATGAAATATTGCTGGATTTTTTATGTCTGAAAAGATCTTTTAAAAGTGTTTATAATCACAATTTGTTTAATTTTATCACAAAATTTAACCCCCCACTTATGCCTTTGGATGTGTGACATTATTGGATAGTTCCTTTTTATGTGTGCTTATAATTTATGTAGTGATCTAGATGCAGTATATTATATTTTATTTATTTATATGGCTGCCCATCTCACACTAAGGTGACTCTAGACAGCTTACAACATTAGAAATCCACAACATAAAAACCATATACTTTCCCTCCCCCAATGGCAGCAGCAACACAATTAGACCAACCACTTGATCGGCTAGATATCAATCACTTAATATTCAAGCTGCATCTGGCATGGTAGGTGCTGAAAAATATTTGGATATTTTTTCCAACAGAAATGAAAATAATTGATTATATAATCCAGAGTTTGGGTGGGACAAATGGGAATCAAGAATTTGCTTCCCAAATACAGAAGTTTCCACACTATTGTCAAAGTCCTAGTCTAGTCCTTCCAGGATCAGAAATTGTAGGCTTGTTAATTAATTTACTGCTACTCTACTAATTACAAAAGAGTAAGAAATTGAAATAATCAATTGTGTGATCAGTTGAGGGCAGTAGTAATTCTTCAGGATGAGTTACTTTTCTCACCAGTCTTTTAATTGGCCAATGCACAATTTCCTTTCATGAGATTATCAGCTGGAGGGTGATTCATAATTAGATCCGCAATACCAGTTTATGTTCCCTCTGGAAAATTCCATAAGACTTGGAATTTTCTGGAAAACTCATGATACATGAGCAAAAGTAATCAGGACATTTTGCCCTTACACTTTCTGTAATTTCGCTTTACCTGACTTGTTTTGCTCAGTGTAAATCTAGAGACAAGGTGCTTGATCTGAAGTGCAAAACACCAATCAATAGAATAAACATGACCAGATAGCTAGGATATCTGGAGCTCCATTGAAATAGTAGCAATTAGCAAAAGCAACAGCTTGGGACGGGTATTAATTTTCATCAAGGTTAAAATAGACAAAAGAAACCTAGAATAGAACTTTTAAAATATTATATAATAATAGTCTTTCTGGCTGAGCATCAAAGAAGAATGATAAAAAGAAAATGATATAATTCAGAAAAAAATGTGGAGACGTATCAGTCAGAATAAAGGCTGAACTTGCAACCTCTAGCTTTTCTCTGAATAGAAAAATATATAAAACACTTTTCATTCATCTCAATTCACTAAATGGCTCAAGCTTTCCTTTAAGTGAGAGACTGAGCTATATTTGAATGCTTGTTAGATCATGCATAGCAAATGTATTTAACTCTGTATTTACCTTAGTGGCTCAGATATGTAACCACCACTTAGTAGTGTAGAATAATATTGTTCTAGATCTAAGGCAGCTCTTCACTTCAACTTCAGGTACTTTCCCATTTGACTAGATATACATAATACAATACAAACACACACACAATTGGTTGAAATTTGTAGAAGTATCTTATTCTAAGCAGTGAAATTTGTCACTTGCATATTTGCATTAGTTTCTCAAGACTGTGTTGTGTATTCAACAATTCCATTGTTGAATTGACAGAAAAATATGTTACATAAATTATGCTGCTCCCACAGCTCAGTTTTATTATGTCTTTGCCATAAAGACAGGAATTGGTGCTGTCCTTATTTCATGTATGAGTGTTTTGGTGCACTAACTGGTATTTTTCCCAGTTTCCTTTCTCCTTGCTGACAATAAAAAAAAACCTCCAATTTGCTGTCCTTATGTTTATTTATTTATTTTATTTATTTTTTGGATTTATATCCCGCCCTTCTCCCGTAGGACTCAGGGCGGCTGACAATCTATTTAAAATACATACAAAACAATACAAATTTAAAATTAATTAAAAGGAATATTTAAATATTTGTCGAATTTTAAAATATAATTAAAACCCCCCTAAAAATTACCCTAGGCCAGTCCTGCAA
>NW_015388434.1:31790-36374 GCF_001527695.2 Protobothrops mucrosquamatus
AGCGGCTTCACATAAATATTGAACAGAAGTGGAGAGAGGACCGACCCCTGTGGGACCCCACAAGTTAGGGGCCTTGGAGTCGACCTCTGTCCCCCTGCCAATACAGACTGCGTACGGTCGGTGAGGAAGGAGGAGAACCACCGCATCACGGTGCCTCCCACTCCCAACCCACCCAACCGCCGCAGCATGATACTGTTGTAGTGGGAGGGCTCTCTAGGTTCTCATTCCAACTTCATCCTATAGTCTTCCTATGCATCATAATGTTGATTTGTTTTGACATAGGACTGTTGAACCTTTGTCAAAACACTAAAAAATAAAATAACTATTAATCAGGACAAAGCTTGCAGAAACAGATGTGATCTTGCTAAAGACTAGTACATATTGAACAACAAATTTAGGAGAAATGACATAACTCAACAACTTGAAAGCTTCCAAAGCAAATAGTTGTCCTTGTTCTTTTGTGACTTTATTATGTCAAAGTGTCACTCCAAATGAGAGAACAGAAGCACAATCTGAGTCCAATGGTCAGATTTGAATCAATATTCTTTGGTAACATAGTTATCCTCCTCCCTGTTTTGAATCTCTTTTTGTCGTCATTTGGGAAAAATAATCAAGAAGCTAAAGCCGTGGTATGGCTGGCTTTGGGTGGAGCTAGACTAAACTATTGTTAGGACTCTTAAGACGCCACCAACTCCCTTGGTACTGTAATATCTCACCAAAGCTAGAGTCATGCCATATATTAAGTTGAAACACAGTTGTGCAGTAAATAATATATGACAATCTTCAGAGATTAGGACTGTTAAATAAAATATTTAGGAGGGACTTTATAGGAGGAAAGATTTGGGCTGAATCTTAGGAGATACAGTAAGAGGAATTTGGCATAACAGTCCTATCACGTAGGATATTTTAAATTTTCTTATGCACATTTTATAGAAAGGAAAAGACAACCCTATAGAACAGAGTTTGTACTTCTCTTATTTTGCTTCTATAATATCCAAATAAAAGCAGATTGGAAATAAAAAAGCATGCTTAATTCAGGGGCAGGATGCTTATTCTAGTGTGACGTAAGGTAAAATCCCCTATTTCAACTACCTATGCAAATTTTACTTGTCATTTGGTAAGGGTAGATTGTTTGTATGACAAGGTTTGTAATGGGGTGAAGAAATAAAACTTTAATTTAACAGTAAAGCATGTAAAGAAGACCATCTCAGCAATGGACCGGGAATAAGTAGAGGCAATGTTATGAGGATATGGCTTTTAAAACCAATTACTATTTTTGTACTATAGTAAGTTGACTTGAGAATCAGCCTTATGTCTCTGACTTACACATACATTATTTATCTGTGATCTTTTTCTGTTTATAATATGCACTAAGGGCAGTTTTCATATTTGAACTGCTCTTTAAGGAATGAGGAATAGTAGTATTCGTCTTTCTCTTTGTTTGAGAATTGAAAAGTCTCAGTCATCATTTCATTTCAAGAGCAGTTATTTCTGAGAGGAGTGGAGGTAGTAGAACTGGGGAAAAAGATATGCACACTTGCCCTTCTTAATTGAAGCACACACAACTTTAATAGAGTGATTGTATCTATTATGTTTAGCAATTTGAGAGAAAAAAAGCTACTAAATGTTTATGCTACAATTGTAAAGCTTAATATAGGATGTTGGACTCAGTGAAAATTCATATATGCTATACTCAAAAGACTGGACGCACAAAAGTGGTTAATCAGAGGCCACTGTCTGTGAGGTTTGCTATCATCCATTTGTTAATGTCAAAAACTTTAAGTCTAATTAGTCTATTTCTCAAGATGCTGGAAAACTATGAAACACACAATAACTGAAAAAGAGCAGGGAAATCACTCTGAATTTCCCTTCCCCCATTTCTCAAAGACTTTAAAAAAATAATTCCCTGGATTTAAGTAGAACTATTATTCCAAGTCTGCATTTCCTCTTTTTCTGTTTCTTCTGACCTCCAATTCCTAATACGTGTATTTTTCATATATAAAATATTTAGAGAGTTGGAGATAGCTACTCACCAAGTTACCAAGTCAGAACAACAAATAAATTGCAATATCTGAGTAGGGTCCAAAGTCTCAAGTCCATTCTAGTTCTGCTTTGTAACTGTGATGTCTTAGATTTGCTCTGAATGTTTCTGAAATGGTGATTTCAGAAGTCCCCTTAATTGTCATAATTTGGTCCCTATAAAATAAAAAATTATGATGTGCTTATTCTGTTATTCTTTATAGAATTCCTGACTTTTTTGCATTATCTTCTTTTAATTTAGAAACATTTAAATGATGAGACAGTAATATAGTGTGACCTATTAAGTGTGGAACTTTTAGAGAAATTATAGTAGTATGCAAGTGTAAAGATCTCCATACTGAAATCAGGAATGGTAATACTTGAAAAAGTTTTGATATTGACCCCTGATGAAGAAATACTACAGAGAGCATAAAATAAAAAAATATATGTTAACTTATCTGATTTGGGCTTGAGAACAATTCAGAACCCTAAGAAGACATAACCTTGTTTCATATTGACATTGTGGGCTGTGATCCTTTTAATAATGTAGTTGACAAATTCATTAGTTTAATCTATACGACACATTTTAATTTATCCTCAGTAAAGGAAAATAGCATTTTGTTTTGTTTTTTTGTTTAGATTTCCTTACAGTTCCTTTTTATTTTTCTTTTCATTAAACAAGGAGAAATAAAGCACTATAAAAAGGAGAATAAAGCACTATATTTGGGACTGGCTGCTTTTGATGAAGTATCCAATTGATTGAAATTGGAGCACCAGGCAGCAGTGCCCAGACACCTATTAGCTCATGCTTGAGGTCTGCTGATGGTTATCTTCACTTAGACATGGAAATGGAAATTTAAAAAGCCATTGCTGTAATTTCCTGAACTGTCCTAAAGAGATTTTGAGGAAAAGATATAATTTAATAGGTGTGTTTGAGTGGGATAAACAGACAATTTAACTCTTGACTGCCATCGAAGTAGATGTAAAGCATTCAGAAGCCAAAATATTGACCAAACAGGGCAGACATAAAGCTGAAATTAAAATATGTTCACCTCCGATGTCATAACTCCTTTTGAATCCAATGGTTCATTTTGTTAATAAGTATGCTTAGATTACAATATTGGGCTACGAGAAAAAAAAATTCCCATTGCCTGATAGATATTCAAGCATTATATTTCTGAGAATTTGCCCAGAGTTTGAACTATTTGGGGATTTAAACCATTATGGGTATATAAATGTATTAAAGTAAATATGTAGTTGTTGTGAATCAGGGTATATACAGATTGAGTAAAGTAAATAAATAAATATCAGATTAACTATTCATTACAGGGTGGATATAATAATTCATTATGAGGCAGATGTAAGGCAATGCAGTCCTAGGCTGCATTAATAGAGGGATAGAATCAAGATCATGTGAACTTCTAATACTGCTTTACAAAAGCCTTAGCAGGTCCACACTTGGAATACTGCATCCAGTTCTGGTCACCACAGTATAAAAAGATATTGAGACTCTGAAAAAAGAGTGCAGAGAAGAGCAATAAGAATGATTAGAGGGCTGGAGGCTAAAACATACGAAGAACGGTTACAAGAATTGGGTATGTCAATTCTAATGAAAAGAAGGAGTAGGGGAGACATGATAGCAGTTCCAATATTTGAGGGGTTCCTACAAAAATGAGGGGGGTGAAACTATTTTCCATAGCACCAAAAGGCAAGATAAGAAATAATGGATGGAAACTAACCAAGGAGAGAAGCAACCTAGAACTAAGGAGAAATTTCCTAATGGTGAGAGCAATCAACCAGTGGAACAACTTGCCTTCAGAAGTTGCGGGTGCTCCATCACTGGAAGCTTTCAAAAAGAGACTGAACAAACACTTATCTGTAATGGTATAGGGTCTCCTACTCGAGCAGGGGGTTGGACTAGGAGACCTCCAAGATCCCTTCCAACTCTATTATTCTATGTTCTAAGAGGAAATAACACAAATAAAATTAGGAGCTTCAATTTTATTGTTTATTGGACAATAAAACAGATAAGAACTATAAATCAACAAAAGATTTGCAGAATTTATTTTATTTTAATGTGAAATTATTGTTATTTGAGTGGATTCAGAACACTATGTGGTGTAAATAAAGTATAACAATAAATAATAATTTGCGCATAACTGTTATGATATGTCACTTATATTTTTATATAAGATTTTCTAGAATTTGGTGAAGATTAATTTTCACTGAAAACTAGACACAGTATAATGTGAAAGAAAATCGTCAGATTACAGATTTTATGTGCAGATTTCAAAGAAATCCTGAAAGATTTTTGCTCAGGTTTCCACAGTGGAATGTACTTTGACAGAGATTGTATTGTTTCTGGGAAAAAAAGAGGCAGGAAATTCCAAAGGTAGCAGTTGATGTGTTTTGTTAATAACCATGCATTTAATTATGTCTCTCAAGTATAGATCTTCAGAGTTCTGACTGGACAAAAAATAGATATTATGTGCTTAACAAAGTTCTCTGTATTAAACTGAGTTGGGAAGAAGTAGGATGCTTGCCAGTCCTAAAACATTATAGCAC
>NW_015388434.1:36557-41366 GCF_001527695.2 Protobothrops mucrosquamatus
AAAAAAAGAGGCAGGAAATTCCAAAGGTAGCAGTTGATGTGTTTTGTTAATAACCATGCATTTAATTATGTCTCTCAAGTATAGATCTTCAGAGTTCTGACTGGACAAAAAATAGATATTATGTGCTTAACAAAGTTCTCTGTATTAAACTGAGTTGGGAAGAAGTAGGATGCTTGCCAGTCCTAAAACATTATAGCACACAGCTAAACCATACTGAATAAAAGAATCTTGGCTCTGCAGATTAGGCAGTTAGTATTCTTTGGAGAAGTGCTTTTCTGTGCTTCTTTTGTGACATGACGTTCTCTAACTGCACAGCATTAGAATTTGGTTGGGAAACTTTGCATAAAAGAATTGGAGCACTTTGGGTGCTTTGCTTTCAGGAACTTGTTTCTTCTCTTGCTTCTGGGCTGATTTGTTTGTAGAGGCTCAACTGCCTCCAGCAATGTAATATCAGTGTGAACCAAGAGGTATCCTTGGAGATTAGCAAGATTTTCTTAAGTCTTTTCAGTTCTTAACCTCTTTCAAGACTGAAGCTAACAGGCATTTTATTCCATAGCAGCTTTGCTTAGTCTTTCCCCCTGCCTTTTTCCTCCCTCTTTGTAAAATATATAAAAATATTTTTGGTGTTTTTTATAAGCAGACAATGTAAAAGGAATGCTTTAAATGCCATAATCTCTCTTGATGTTTTGCATTAATTCTTAGCCATAAAATGAAACAAAAGGTGAACCTAAAATCCTCAAATATCTGCCCATTCTTCATTCCTTTGTTTTCTTCTTTCTGGGAAAGCGACCCCTTGCCAGGCACGAACATATCCCGATAATCCCCTTTT
The DNA here is from genome assembly GCF_001527695.2 of Protobothrops mucrosquamatus. NCBI lineage: Eukaryota > Metazoa > Chordata > Lepidosauria > Squamata > Viperidae > Protobothrops > Protobothrops mucrosquamatus. Next base: position 37,387 of record NW_015388434.1, read on the forward strand.
TTCTATCATGTTTTCCTGACATTGCTCTCAGGCAGCTTAAAATCATCCTCAAGTATTCCATTTAAAGTGATTTTTTTTCTTGTTCTGTCATGGATGTGATCCAGCATACTTCATCAATAGTATGTTGCTATATGGTTAGAACTGGAATCTGCCCAGGATTCGTGGGCCACTTTACACTGCTGTGGGCATACTACCCCACCATTACTGATCATTGGAAACTGCCCTTCACGTCCATTTGGGTTTGGGCTGCAGAATTGGACAACTGATTTCCACAAAGACATAATTTGCCTAGTACTTTCATAGCACTTGTCCAGTTCTACATGTGCTTCTTGTAAATATGAGTTTAACACTCTTCTGAAGGAACAGTAGACTGCACTAGACCTAAGGTTTTCTGGACTGCTGAAAGAGTCCTAGTCCTGAGCTGCACCGAAAGTAAATTTAAATAAGACAGGCAAATTACATTATATGGATATTTCAAGATACACCCATAATTATCCATGTAGATATATACTGGACCAGTTGTAACTTTTAAGTGGTCTTCAATCCCCACTGCCATAATTCAAATGTGAGGTGACCAAAGCATGAATAACTATGAATAGGGTTCCTGGTCTAGAAAAGGAGGAACAGAAGACAAAACTTTACAAAGGCCATCCTAGCTATGGTTACTACCTGCTTTTGTAGCAGAAGCTAAAAGTCTAAGAAGACCTCTCAAATTGTATACCAGTTCTCACTATAAAAATGCCAGTCCATTCAAAACTGAACATGGTAAGCTCACATATCTGGGGGATTCTCAAAGCCCACAACCATTAAGGTTAAGCCAAATCCTGTTTTAGAAAGCAAAAACGTAATTAAGTATTTTTCTTTTGGAAAATTAAAATACATAAATAAGTAAGTCCAGACCAAGGACCCATACCTATTTTATTTCCTTGGTAAGATTTATTGTACTAATATTTTTATTTAAATTTATTAATTGCTTTCTCCCAATCCTTTGTGGATTTTTCCTTGACATAGTATAATATTAATCTTCAGTTTTCTAAATTTAGGTTCAGTTTGATCCTGAATCAAACTAGTTCAAAATGAAACCAACTGCTCTTTAATTGTTAAGTAGTCCTTATTCTTTAAGTGTGCACATGTCTAATATTAAAAACTGAGAATTCTCTCACATAATTTTGTTTGGATGATATAAATTTTTTCTTGGAATCAGAAACTGATGAATCTGATGGCAGTGTTGGAATTTGTTTTTTTTTTAATAAAAATTTCCTTTCTCATTGTTTGACTTTTATTTAGACTATTGCTTTCTTGTTTTTAAAAAAGGTTAGATAAAAAAGGTTAAATAAGGGTTTCGGTGCAACTTCTTACTCAAATAAATGGCATTGTAAAGTATTGTGTTTCCTGATCAAATAAAACTGCAGGTAAAGACTGCAGCAAGATTTGAAAGTACCTTTTTGCTACCACTAACTGATTCTGCCTTTTAACTGACAAATGACCTCTCTGGCATGGTTATGAATTTTAAAGAACATCAAGCAAAACATCATTTTGAAATTAGTTTCCATTGTGCTTTGCAGAAAGCAGTGGAGCAGCCCTTCTGCTTCATAGACCCAGTTAATAAGGGTGACCGAGCACATCTTCATTAAACTGTTGGCGTTGCTGTTTTAAAGGATTTATTTGGTCCTAGCCTACTCTCAGATCACGACCTTAATGAATCAACAGTAATGACTGCACTCTGAAAATGTTTTGTTGAGTTGTCATGGATCTGAAAGCAATTAGTAGTTCAGTACCTTGTATTTTGGAATAAGGGAGGACCCCAGTGTTTTCTTTTTCTTAATAAGAGAGTCTAGCTGTCACAAACTTTAAAATTCACTGGTCTGATTGATCAGCATGTTACTGCCTTCACCCAAATCAAGATAAAAAGAATATTTTATTTTAGAATGTTCTATTCAGNTGTGCATAAATGTAATTTCATTTTGATTTCTGCAAAGCATTTGACAAAATGTCCCACATTATTCTGATTTTACAAACAGGTAAAGCATTGGGTGGATGGCATGGCTATTAAGTATAAAATCATTTTTCAATAGTGCTCTTCAGTGACTTCTCATAAAAATGGAGAGAGATACTGAATGGAGTATTATAAGGCACAGTCTTCTGCCTTGTAGAAATTATTTTTTTATTAATTATTTGGATGACAACTGCTTGTTAGATTGCAGGTGAGATAAAATTTATATCCCTGGAAGATAGAAATAAAATCTGAAATTGACTTGATAGATTAGCAAAATGAGTATTAAAAATGCAGTTTATCCTTGATAAAGCAGTAACATTCTTCACTTAAAGAATAGAAATTAAATGGACAGTTCTAGAATGTAGATATCTGGCTTGTATTTGGAATAATCTTAGAACCGATCTTGGAATAAAAGTTAATTGCAAGCTGACTATGAGTCACTAATGGGACATGGTTGGGGGAAAAAAAGGCAAATACATTTTATCCATATCCACAGAAGAATAATTTTGGCCACTCTCCCTTCAATATGTCCAATTCTTGTTACCACACCTCAGAAAGAATTCAGAGAAATTGGAACAGGTTCAAGGAAATGAAATAACGATGATCAGAGGACAGGAAGCAAAGTCATATGATTAAAGGCAACAAGAATGTTTAGTTTTGAGAACAGAAGACTGAAAAGGGTTTATGATAATCACTTTATAAGGACTGGAATGATTGAGGTCTGTTCTTGGTCATAAAAGATGAAGCTGAGAGAAAAGTGTAAATTTTGCCTCTTCTATCTAGAAGACAAAGCTTAAGAATTCTTAAGGCTGTTCTTTGGAGGAAAACCCTTCATTTCAATCTTATGCTTTGTCTACTCCATTGTTTCAGAATATAGGACACAGAATTCAAGGTAGTCCTCAACTTACAATCACAACTGAGCCCAAGATCCTTTCATTAGATGCATTTAGGCAGATACGAGATAACTATTTGTCAGGAATGATTTAATTTGGATTCTTACACTAATTAGATTTGGACCAGATGGTCTAAAATTCTAAATGGCCCTTTCTAACTCCATGTTCTTACAAGATTTTCACGAGAAGCAAAATGTCTGATGCATTCCTATATAAATATTCTGAATTTATTTATTTAACCATTCCCATATATTTTATTGTTTTGAATACAATAAATATATGAAATTAAGAAATGAGTTTAAAATAACTGAATCATCATCACAACAACAATAATATCCTTTAGAAAGTAGATATGTTTAGTTGATTGCCATTTTACTCATTTATATTAGAAAGACTAGGATTAATACATGATGTGGGCTGAAGCACAATATACATGCTACATACTTTCCATTAATGGCATCCTTGCCCATAAATCAGAACTTAGTTTGTCAGTTCTGAATTATAATACTTTCTTTAGCCACAAGGTGGTGTTTCCTAATTCCAAGTTCATTTTTTGAAGAAAAAAAACCCCATGCAATTAGCTTATAATAAATCTATGTATAGTCTAATACTAAGTAGTGATTATAAACCATCAAGTCTGATGTGTTGATCATTTATTGCCTATTATTTGATCATATTCAGTATTGTTTACATTTCAGCAAGTGGCTTTCCAGGTTTTTCTAATTCAGCTACGTTTTTATAGATTAAATGTGCATGGAAAACAAGTCCAGATAAAAGTTCACTTTAATAAACCAATAGGGGATTTCATTGTTTCTGATTAACAAAATAAAACATATGTCATTATGGCAATGTTTGTAATTTACATAAGAACATCATTACACAAATGACAAAAATATGCATATTTGATTTGGTGTTCATTTGGGTAATGAAACCTTGCAACTGATGAAGATGATGTCACCTGCATAGTACCCTGATACAATGACATAAAGCATTATGACTGTTGGTCTACTGTATTGTATCAGCCAATACAGTACTTTGAAGTTTCAATTTATTCTATTATGTATATACTGTATGCCTTTACTGAGGAAAAG
>NW_015388434.1:42519-52025 GCF_001527695.2 Protobothrops mucrosquamatus
CAACTAACAAACACACAGCACCTTTTCCTGAGTGCCACAAGGTATTTCTTTCATTTTAGCTTTGGGAAGGAGGCTGGCAAGTTTTAAATGGGTAGTAAGGCAAAAACAGAAGCAAATGCTGGATGGGGCAAGGGGGGGGGAGAGATTGAGCAACATGTCGCTTGTGATATCTTTGAAACTCTGGTGCTAAAGGTTTAACTGCATGTGTAACCTGAGAACACTAAGGTGGCGTAAGGAGCATGTGCTTTTAACTGGTGATTTGAGCCTAGAGGGATGAGACTGGCTGCCCTCTGCCTGCATCTACACTTTGACAAACCTGCTTCTTTTGGTTCTAACTTTTGTAAAAGTCGGCTCATGCACCTAGCTGCACATAGAATGGGTTCAGCAGGGAAGAGTTCGCTCCTCATTTTAAGAAGAAATGCTTATGCTTTTAGCACACCTGCTGAATGGCAAAAAAGGATAAGCTTCTTATTTACTTGGAGATAGTCCAGGGTTTCTGCTTGTTACAGTTTTCTTAAAATAAACAACAAAATACTCCATAAAGCCTTTCAGCATCTAAAAATAGTGACAGGTATATATATTTCTTTACAGTATTTTGGTTTGTTTTACAAGTTTATAAGAAAATTACAGTGAATTGCATTTTCATGAATTAAACCTGCTTCTGTAAAATCCTCCACTGATTATTACAACTTTTTTTTTTTAAAGAGTTTCATTCCACCTTCTGTTTCACTTTTTTGCAAATTAGACATTCAACACTGAAAGGTGCTGCTGGAATAAAGATAGTGAGACATATGAATGACCTGCACTAAAATACATACCTATTATGGTAATATTAAATCTAATAATCTGTCAGAGAAAAGGGAGTTATCTGAAAAATAATCAGTTCTATAGTCTAAAAAATGCAGGCTTACATTCAAATAATTGATTGATATGGCAATGAGGAAAACAAATCTTAGTTTTAATAGTATTTGAAGAAAATAAACTTTCCTGTTGTTACCTTAAAGCCAAGACTTTAATTTTATAAGTTGCTGTGAATAATTTTGATATAATTGTATGATATTCTTCTAGGTAGAATTGCATTTATTTCTTTTCTTTTCTCTTTGGCTGGACAAGTGCCAAATAGTGTTTAATAATTGGTCTCTATCCAATAACACCACCGCACCCAAAGAATCTTGAGGCTTCTTTCAATTGTATTTTGAATAGGTCACAGTTTATATTGCACAAGAGAGCTCTGTGGCAACTTAAAGACACGTAAAAATATTGGGCTAGTACAGAATGTATCTACTGAAGTTGGGCATAAAAACGTTAATGCTACAATTAGTGGTCTTTATAACATACTTCTTCTGGGAAGTTCCTTCTCTGTCTTTTGGACTAGAAGTCTGCTTTTACATGTTGAATGCATTTGTGGAAAACTTGTAGTTCTATAAACTTTATTTTAACCCCACTCCCCAAACCCAGAAATGATATACTGTATATTAAGCACCATCTATTTGCATTTGGTCTTATCACATATTGAAGTGGAGGGATATCAGAGGAAAAGCAGTGATGATGGGGTATTTTTTTTTTCTCAGCTGTATGTGGTAGCCACAAGCACATTATTGTAGAAAGAGCCATCGGTAGTAGCTTTAATGAACCTTAGGGAAAGCAGAAATTGGGTACAAGCTTCATACATGAAAGACTTCTGGATTAGGGCTCAAGTGATGGGAGAGAGCTCTGAGTATGTAGACAGAGAAGATACCATCTAGCACAGTATCTCAATCTTGGAAACTTTTAAGATGTGTGGATTTCATCCTCCAGAATTCCCCAGTCTGCATGTAGTTCTATACATACACACCCAAGATTCAAGTAGGGGTTGTTGGTGAGCATAACTGCAATCTCCTTTTCTTCTTTTTCTTTGTTCTCATCTGGGTTTGCTATCTCTGCCATCTTTTTTTTTCTTTTGTATTGTTTTCTTGTTTAAATGTATGTTTACAATACAAGCTTAAGAGCATTAAGAGACATTAAGAATAAACATTAAGAGATATTAAGAAAAAGTGTCTGGGGATAAAATGGACAGACATTTCCATAATTTATGTCTATGGATATGCAGTGGAAGTGTCTTGCTTCTATTCTGCCTCTTCTATAATCTTATCAGTAGAATGGACATAATGGATTGAAGTTCCACAATTCATACATTCCCCCTCTCTTCTTTTAGTTAGTATGACAATTATAAATTGTCCTCATAAGTTTCTGGTGCTTGGAACAGGAAGAAGTTCCCACTTGCAAGCCAGTGTTTGCCTACTAGTTTTCTCTAACCTAATTATAAAGCTTGGGACAGCTTCACAATCTTATTGAGTACATCGAATTTCCAGTGAACCACATACACATTACCCTCATCTAAGGTGAAGGATGGATGAAATGGGAAGCCACCATTTCAAAGTGTTCTGGGTATTCTGAATAGCTTCTCTCTTTAGATGTTGTCTGATATCATTAGAGAAAGAGGAGAGTACTGGACCTATCTCACAGATGTCAGCATGCTTGAGGAAGGGTGAGGTGTTGTAAGCAATGGGTTACATGTGCAAGTAGAACCAAGCTTATTAAAAGCATCTAAAGGCAGATGCTTAAGACCCCAAACAATAAATAATGTACATCATAGAAGTTACATGGTATGATAGAAAGCATGCACTTCTGAGCATTCTTTCTTCTTGTTGGGGAAAAGGGAGAAGAATGAAAGAAATCAGAGCAAAAACAAAGACTTCTTACTAGTCTTTTGCACCTTGTGGTCAATTAGAAGCTCAAAGAACCAATGCTTCTGGAACTAGAACTGAATTTTCAACAGTTCAGTCCTCCAACCATATTCTGTGTGAAATGGTCTATTTAATAGAGTATTTGGTGGTCTCTGAACATGGTTGTTTGCTTGCAGATGTTTCATTACCCAACTAGATAACATCATCAGTGCAAGTGAATGGTTTGCTTCCTATTTATATACAGTAGTCTGCCCTGCCAGTTTTGGCAAAAGTGTAGTTTTCTCCTTGATTAGGATATTGTTTTCTGCTTGATTGTTTGCCTGGTGTTAATCTCTTTTTGGTGATAGCTGCTGGAAAGGATATGTTCTGTTTTTTTATTCTTTCTTAGCTTGTGTGTTGTCTCTTGAATGGTATGTAAAATTGGTTTATCTCTTATGTGTCTATTGATGGCTGAATGCCAAGCTTCCAGGAGTTTCTTAGTGTTTTGGATTTAGTTACAATATTTACAGTTTTCCAGTTGAAACAATAGTTGATTCTGTCGATGTATCTGCTTGGTGTTCATAGATACACTCTGCTAGTCTTCTGCCTGTCTGCCTACATATGGTAGTGGCAATCCTTACACTGTATATTGTAGATGGCTCCTGTTTCTTTTTGGACTACTGGGTCATTTGGTTTACTTAAAATGTTTAGGAGGGCTATATGTGGTATGGCAACTCTGTCTGGTTGTAATAGTCTGTTACTTGTTTTTGAGATGTTTGTGATGTATGGTAGTGTTGTGATGTAGTGGAGTGAGTGGTCAGGCATTTTTGATAAACTTGTATGAGAATCCATTTTGTTGAAAGAGGTTGTGTTTCCTTTTTTTGGTATTCTGGATCACTGCAATGTATTTGTACTCATCCTTTCCCCTCACACATTCAGAGTACATTTAAAACTCAGAATTAGAAGCCAGCCTTTTTTCTCACTGGGACAGTGATCTGGAAACCACAACAACATTGTTCAGCCAAAATGCATGGAGTGCTGGTGTTTGTGAGTGAATTGTACTTACTCTGTAAAATTAAACATACCATGAAAACATTACTTTTAAAAATAGAGAAATAATGCAAAAAGGCTGTTGCAGAGTAAATCATTGGTGAAAAACCAAATGTTTTCAGTTCTGTATATGAGAAATGAATAAGTTGAATTAGTCAAAGTTTGTTGAAAATTTTTGAGTGGTATAGATAGGAAAATAGGTTCCTTTATTTAAAATTTATTAAATGTTGACTGGATTGTATAACTTAAAATATTGCTTGTGACTTTAATTTTTTTGTCTCTGTTTTTTTTTCCATTTTTTTCTCCTTTAAGAACTAATAGGCCAGAATTGTAGAACTGATGCCAGGAAAGTAAAAGTGGTAAACTTAGCCAAGGTTAATGCAGGATGTTAAGAGGAACAAAAAGTATTTTGTAGAAGTGTTCAAAATAAAAAGGGAAATATAGCAGCTATTTAATGAAAATAGATAAATATTAATATATTACAATGAAAAACACAAACAGCTCATATTTTCTTCAGTCTTATCCAACAGCAAAAATATATAAACCAGGAAACTGAAGAGCCAGAAAAAGGGCAGGGTTGAAGCTTCAAATGGATAGAAATATGGCCGGGGAATACTTCTTCAGTTTAAATGAATTTAAATGTCAGATTAGATTAATTGCACCCTTATATATTATCCTTGTCAAATCCTGAAGAACTGAAGGGCAAGATGAGTGGAGTGTTTTCAAAAATAATGTATAGGAAAATTCAGCAATCTATAGGCCATAACTCGAAAGATGCAAGAGGATGTCACAAAGAGATTTATCTGTCAAAATACACTGCAATTATTTTACCCAGTAGAAATCACAGGCCAAAATTTTGGCAAATTACATTTTGCAGGATCCAGTATGGGTTGGTCACTGACCCAGATTGGATCCTACAACATTATCTTAGGACACATATATTTGATTTCATTCATGAACTACATTTTGCTTTGTTCAGTTAACCTTCTTAATAGATTATGGAAATATTCTAGATGTAATTATATTGGCTTTAACAAATCATTTGATATAATACCTTCCTAATGAGCATGTCAGTTAAGTGTAGGCTAGATGAAATTACAATAAATACACATAAAGGTTTTCTTTAAAAAGCTTCAATGGTTCTTCATCTATTGGGGGGGGGAGGAATTGAAGGGATGCTACAACGATCAATCGTGAATCCTTTGCTGTTTAGCATTTTTATTAAATGACATGAATGAAGAGATGGAGGTAATGTTTATGGAACAAAATAAAATTGAGTGGGAGAAGTAACACCCAGAGATTATTTCATTTATACCTTTGGGCAGGATAAGTGTAGCCCCCATTGAGGAATGGTTGTGTGTCTCTTGCTTCCTGGCTTGATCATCTTTTCTTCTTTAATTGCTATCTTATTTTTATGTTTTTGGTGAACCACCGAGAATCACTGGGTTTGGAGTGATATACAAATTGAATAAAATGAATATATAATAAATAAGCTTTATCTAGGAGCTGCAAGCAACAGAATGGAATTTTACAGAGACATGTGCAAAGTTCTTTGATTAAGAAAGAGAAACTATATATATATATATATAAATCTAAAGGATGGGAGATACCTAACTTTACTGTATAGTTCTGGGAAAAAAACATTAAATTTGCAATTGTTGGTCTCAATAAAAGCAGCAATGTATGAAGTTGCAAAAATGCCAAATGCAGTTTTCAGCTGTTGCCAAGGAAAGTATCATTTCTAAAGCAAGGGAAGAAATTATTCAACCTTATTCAGCTTTGATCATATTTGACCTCAGGTGCTATGTCCACTTCTGGGAATCACACATTAAGAATGATTCTGAGAAATAGGTAAAGACAGTGGGGTTTTTTTGTAAAAAAAAAAAAAAAAAAAAAGGTACCAGAACTCACACATATCATACAACCCTCCTTGCCTACCCTACAAGGTTCCATCCAAAAAAGGTGCCGGAACTCCATTCTGGGCGTTCTATGACAAAAAGAGCCCTGGGTAAAGATACAGGCCATCAGATGGTCAGGCCCTTTTAGATACTATGAAAAGAGACTGGAGGACCTTTTCATGTCTGATACTGAAAAAGATCACTGAAGTGGGGTCATGATAGCATTCTTCAAATATTGCAGAGTTGTCACACAGAAGAGAAAACCAGCTCTTCTTGTTCCAGATTATGGGTCATGTTAACCTTTGTTCCAGATTATGGGGCATGTTAATTCCCACAATTCTTTTCCCCAAATTCCCTCAAATTTTCTTTGGGGGGTTTTGGAGAAAATAAAGGAAGAGGAGAAAAGCGAACGGGGGAGGAGAGGAGGGTCAGTACTTTATGTATTATTGAATTTTCCTCATTTTTAGAGAATTTAGAGCTACGTTTCAGATAGCACTAATTAAAGTTTAGATCAGCTATCCAGCTTATAAGTGTGGACTTCAATAACATTATAGTAAGTAACGCTTCCATTACAAGTTTGGGCATTGAAACATATAAAATTAACTCTTGAGGGATATATTCGTGCAATTCACTTTTGATGTATTAAACCCTACTTCAAGAAAGACTGCTTTCTCTCAAATGTATATGCCTACGGTCAGGCTAGATCTTCATACCTACATGTAGCTTATTTATAAAGAAGTTCATGGAGCAATAGCATGTTGCTATTTATCTAATATATAATTATCTAATATTTAATATATCACTGAGTGCTCAAAGCAGTTAATGAAAAAGAACTCTGAAGGAAATGGTGTCAGACCAAGATTTAGTACTCTGTACTTAGTACTGAAACATTGCTACTTATTCTTATAGATCTATTCTACAATATTGGTTGAAGGGGAGGGATGACTCCCTAGGTCCCTTCTTTGAGGGGTGGTTCAGGATCTGCTGTGTCTCTCCTCATTTTCAACACCTAAACAAAACCTCTGGGCAAGATCATCTACCACAGACATGTCAAACACAAGGCCCGGGGGCTGGATGCGGCCGCGAAGTGGTTTCATGTGGCCCGCAAAGCCATCCTGGAAACAGTGAGGGAACAGCCCCCGCTGCCTTGGCCTTGGCCCAGGCCTGCCAGGAGGGAGCCAATGTACAATTTTGTGGTGGCCATCTATGCTGAAACGCATTCAGTCTTAGCTCCACAAGGCTGTCTGGAAACAGGGAGGAACCAGCCCCTGCCACGTTGGCCCTGCCCCCTGCATGCATGCTGGGGAGTTGTCACCCTTTGTGAGGAATGAAGAAATGCACCATCGCCTGGAAGTGGCCAACAAATGGCCCTGGCCTATTTCACATATCCGGCTTGATGGGCTCCGGGGGAGGGGTTTCGGCAGGCAGCGGGCGCTCTCCTCACAGCACCGAGAGGCTGAGCCAGGTGGCACGAATCTGATGAGAAGTGCAATGTTGCCTAGCCCCCAGCCTGCCCAGTTTCAGCAGGCAGCAAGGTGCAAAGCTGGCGAGCTTCACACCGCTCGGCTCAACCTCTCGGCACTGTGAGGAGAGTGCCCCGCTGCCTGCCGAGACTGGGCAGGCTTGGGGCTGGATGGCTTCACGCTTCTTTCCGGATTCATGCCACCTGGCTCAGCCCCTCGGCGCTGTGAGGAGAGCGCCCTGCTGCCTGCTGAGGCTGGGCAGGCTGGGGGCTGGGTGGCGCCATGCTTCTTTTTGGATTCGCGCCACCTGGCTCAGCCTCTCAGAGGAGGTAAGTGCAGGTAGAGGAGGAGGTAAGTGCAGGGGAAGTGGTTCTGGGCTTGGTGCCGCGGGTGCTTGAGGGCCAGGCTGGGCATTTGATCTCTGCTGCCCAGGGCTCCGGGCAGCCCGCACCACCATCCAGCCCCCCCACATGGCCTGAGAGGAGCAGTGAGGCTCCTCCAGTGGACCATGCCTTGTTCTGGTCCCACCCCCTTCTTCCAGAGACCCTCAGATCTGTCCCACTCCTGCCCAGGCCCCCACAGGCACCATTGATGTGAACGATGTAGAGCTGCCCATGCCCACCCAGTAGGCCACACCCACTCCATCCACACCCACCCAGTGTATATATATATATATATATATCTCAGATGACACTGTTAAGGTTAGGTCCCAATGCCTGGATACTGTGTAGGTATAGGTTTGGATGGGATCACCTCTAACTCAATCCTACCAAAATCAAGTAGCTATGAGTGTTTGGGCCACCGACGAATCTGTGGATATTTCATCTCTGACTTGGATACGATGCACATATCTTACCTGTTCCTTTGCTATTATCATTATCATGAAAAGTCTGGGGTGAGCTTTGAATTTGTGTTCTTATGGTTTTTTGAAGATAAATGCTTGTATTTATGCCTGTGGATTTGTAAGTTTGAATTCTTATTTCTCATCCTCTGATATAGATGAATTACTCATACATCTCATACAGTTTTGGTCTTCTGATTTGTTTAGTAGAGAAAACATAAGAGCCTCTGTATGTGTGTGTGTCTGTGTGTGAATAGATGTAAAGTTACTTAGTTGTATTAATTGTGGATAATTAGATTAGCTCAACACTTATGGAAATATTTTAAAACTATCGGTAAATGTATGTATATTTATTATTTAATATATGCATGTATATTTATTGAACAATATGTCTTTTTATCAGCAATAAAAAGGTTAATTCACACAACTGTGGTATGATGTAATTGCCACTCATACACTGAAATTTGAAATTGCGCCTTGGGAACGTCAAAATGTGGGTTGAGTAAAATAGAAATTAATTATAACCATATACATAAAGAAATACTGGAAAACCCTGACTTCCGTTGAGTATTCACGGTGAACTAGACCTCCCCAAAGGAGCGAAGATGGTACTGTGGCAGAAACTAATGGCCAGGAGGTGAAATCTGGCTGGTGCAGTCCCTCTGGAAAAAAGATTGTGAAATTATTCCACTTGCACTCTGGACAGCTGCTCCTCAGGAGTAGACTGCAGGAACTGAGGCTTTTGCAATCACATTGTGAGTTCAATGGTTGGGAGTTGGGATTTTCCCACCAAGCTCACAATTGTAATGTAGCTCTTATGGACCTAAAGTACACATGATAATAATAATAATAATGATGATGATGATAAAGTTGGAAGGGACCTTGGAGGTCATCTAGCCCAACCCCCTGCTCAGGCAGGAAACCCTATACCATTTCAGACAAATCGCTGTCCAGTATCTTCTTAAAAACTTCCAGTGTTGGAGCATTCACCACTTCTGGAGGCAGGTTGTTCCATTGGTTAATTGTTCTAACTGTCAGGAAGTTTCTCCTTAGTTCTAGGTTGCTTCTCTCTTTGGTTAGTTTCTACCCGTTGCTTCTTGTCTTGTCTTCAGGTGCTTTGGAGAATAGCTTGACTCCCTCTTCTTTGTGGCAGCCCCTGAGATATTGGAACACTGCTATCATGTCCCGCCTCGTCCTTCTCTTTGTTAAACTAGACATACCCAATTCCAGCAACCGTTTCTTATATGTTTTAGCCTCCAGTCCCCCAATCATCTTTGTTGCTCTTCTCTGTACTCTTTCTAGAGTCTCAACATCTCTTTTACATCGTGGTGACCAAAACTGGATGCAGTATTGTTGCGTTGGCTGATGGATCAGGGTTCAGGCTTCAACTCTTAGAGCCCCGTAACAGGGGTGAGAATTTTAGAGGGACCCTCGCAAGGGTGATCACCTTAAATAGGGAAAGATTTTTCCCTTTGCCACCGACCCAGTGTGCCGGAACGTTCCAACGGTCACAGTAGGGAAATGCGATGGCGTATGAACAGAGTCCTAG
>NW_015388434.1:56636-85256 GCF_001527695.2 Protobothrops mucrosquamatus
GTATGAACAGAGTCCTAGGACAAACTGAGGCACCAACACGAGTCTGTTCAAGGTGAGAGAGCACAAGTGCTGGGGTGGATGGTACTGCCCATCCAACAGCTTTGTCCCCCCAATCATCTTTGTTGCTCTTCTCTGTACTCTTTCTAGAGTCTCAACATCTTTTTTACATCGTGGTGACCAAAACTGGATGCAGTATTCCAAGTGTGGTCTTACCAAGGCATTGGAAACATGAGTTTCATTTCTTAATCATGTTTGGATATAACTAATTTACAGATAAAGAGAAACCATTATGAACCTTCAAAATGACAAGTTTTATAATACTAAATGAGTTTTCTCAATCCTTAATGAAAGAAGTTTTACATACAAGCTTAAGGACTTTCATTTTAAAAAAAATAAACAGCAAAAAGATGATTAGGACACTGGTTTTGGAAAGTTGTAAATGGACTAGGATTTGAAATAAGACTTTGAAATTAATTATTAGAATCTTTTCCATGGGAAAATGCTACTGTTTTGAATTCTTGGAAAAAATAGGATGGGACTTTAATGGTTGAACACTGGAGGGAAACAGAAAGAGGTAAAGATTATAATTAAATCAGAATACTTAAATTTCACTTACTAATAAAGATTGGAACAACATACTTTCATTATTGGACAATATGTGTGAACAATGGGCCTAGAATTTAATTTTAAGTGTCTGCTATTATAGACAGGCTGTATTTAAAAGAAGATATAGAAGAAAAAGAACGTGTTTTACTAAAAGCCAACATGGGTTTGTCAAAAACAGATCATGCCAGACAAATCTTATTGCATTCTTTGACCAAGTGACAAAATTAGTGGATCAGAGGAATGCTGTGGATATAATTTATTTGGACTTCAGTAAGGCATTTGATAAAGTAGATCACAACCTACTACTTGATAAGATAGAAAAATGTGGGTTAGACAGCATCACCACCAGATGAATCCGTAGCTGGCTGACCGGACGTACTCAGCGTGTGGTCCTCAATGGAACCGCATCTACATGGAGGGAAGTGTGTAGTGGGGTGCCCCAGGGCTCTGTTCTGGGCCCAGTGCTCTTCAACATCTTCATCAACGATTTGGACGAGGGGATAGATGGGGAAATCATCAAATTTGCAGACGACACCAAGCTGGCAGGAATAGCCAACACTTAGGATACAGGAGGATCTGGACAGACTTGAACACTGGGCACTATCTAACAAAATGAAATTCAGTGGTGAAAAAAATAAGGTTCTACATTTACTGTAGGCAAGAAAAAACAAATGTACAGGTATAGTATAGGGGGTACTTTGCTCAATAGTAGTAACTGTGAGAGGGACCTCGGAGTCCTAGTGGACAATCACTTAAATATGAGCCAGCAGTGTGCTGCAGCTGCCAAAAAGGCCAACACAGTGCTGGGCTGCATTAACAGAGGGATAGAATCAAGATCACATGAAGTATTAATACCACTTTACAATGCTTTGGTAAGGCCACACTTGGAATACTGCATCTAGTTCTGGTCACCATGATGTAAAAAAGATGTTGAGACTCTAGAAAGAGTACAGAGAAGAGCAACAAAGATGATTAGGGGACTGGAGGCTAAAACATATAAGGAAAGGCTGCTGGAATTGGGTATGTCTAGTTTAATAAAGAGAAGGACAAGGGGGGACATGATAGCAGTGTTCCAATATCTCAGGGTCTGCCACAAAGAAGAGGGAGTCAAGCTATTTTCCAAGGCGCCTGAAGGCAGGACAAGAAGCAACGGATGGAAACTAATCAAGGAGAGAAGCAACCTAGAACTGAGGAGAAACCTCCTGACAGTTAGAACAATTAACCAGTGGAACAACCTGCCTCCAGAAGTGGTGAATGCTCCAACACTGGAAATTTTTAAGAGACTGGACAGCGATTTGTCTGAAATGATATAGGGTTTCCTGCCTGAGCAGGGGGTTTGACTAGATGACCTCCAAGGTCCCTTCCAATTTTTTTATTGTTATTGTTATTGTTGTTGTTGTTGTTGTTGTTGTTGTTATTATTATTATTATTATTATTATTATTATTATTATTATTATTATTATTATTATTATTATTATTATTATACATGCTGGATACTGATTTGAAAGTGGATTTAAAAATCAGGTCACAAGAACGATAAGGAAAAAGATGCTATATGGAATATACAAACTAAACCAGTTGATGTCTTAGTAATTAAAAGTTCTATACAAGTAACAAACTAAAAAGGTGACCTAAATAACTTTCCCATATTGCATTTACGAAAGAGGCTTGTTAAAATTGTGAAACATTTTGTGAGAAGAGACAAAGGAAAAAAATGAAATCAAATTCTAGGATATTATTGAAAGGAGTTAAAGATCAAGATTGTTAAAATTAAAAGGAAGGAATATAAAAGGAGGGAAGCTCTTTCTTTATACAGTATATTTCTTTTATTTCTCTTTTCTTATCTCTTGTTTCTTTTCTTCTTTTCTATTTCTTCTTTTCTGAACTTTTCTCTTTTTGTTTTCTTAGTTTGTATCAATTTTATCTTTTTAATTGTAATTATGTAAGTATGTGTGAATAAAAGAAATATTGGAAAATCCTTCCAAAAGTGAATTGATGTTGACTTCATAAGCTTATCATCATGTTAAAAAAGCTATCAGAACTAACTCTAACTATGGCTTTTAGGTTTCAGAGTTACTCAGTTTTGGTAAACCCAGTCATATGAGCTGCTTGAGCATGATCCAGCCACAGAACTGGCACCCTACCAGGCAGTCAGATCATTTACATGTTGCTCTAGTCCAGTGAAAATAGCTTGCAGGAAAACAACTACTATACTTCCATGGAAATTTTTAAAGGTCCTCTTGTTGAGAAAATCCACATTATGGATTATGATGGATAGTTGCATGAAATGCAAAGTATGTGTATTAGTTATGGAAATACATAATAATTTAACAATAATTCATCTATCAACATGGTTATTTATACAATGCTTGTCTTGATCTTTTCTTGTTTTCTGCTGGAAAGATAACTGAAAGCTCTGTAGGGCAGACTGGCCCTGCACTAGCTAGTTGTGACAATGAAAAATAGGTTTCCTTTCTACTAATAATGATCCAATTTGTTGTTCTTGTTGTTCATACGTGGGTGCCTCTGCAAAATAAAATACTTGTCCTTGATAAAATGTGATACTTGATTCCAGATACCTTGCAAAAGAGGAAAGGATTTATTTAATTCATATTCCTTCGTTTTGCAATCATCTTAAAGCCTACGGGGTCAAGTCCTGGCCAGACACAAGGAATAAAATATTCTCAGGAATGCTGATCTGTAAGACTTTCTGCTCTGACTTGAAGCATGGGAGAAAGACTAGCCCAGGGATTCCAGAATTTTGGAATTTGCACTTAGCAAACTGAAAAACAATTGAGTAGAATATATATTTATATATTGCGATTTTAATGTTTCATGCTGTAAGCTACCCAGGGTCATTTAGTTACCTTTATTTATTAAACGTATGAGTGGCAAATACATTTATAAATAAATAAACAAACAAACAAATATTTTATCTAAAATTACTTTATTTTTTTCATCTATAAAATAAAAATAAATAATTTATTTTATTTTATCTTCTGTAGAAACAATTGTTTTGCAATTGGTAGTAGTAATGGCAGTTAGAAATAGCAAATTCTATTCTACTTTATTTACTTTTGTAAAAATGACTTTTATAGGGCAAAATAAATAAATCCATCTCTGTTGTAAAGAACTCAGATAGTGAAAAGCTTGTTTGGAATCCAGTTTAGTTCTGGATTCCTTTGGGTGCAAAGGAAATAGTATTTCTATTTCTGTCTTTTAAGAAGAATAGGAAAAATGTGAGCCAGCTTTTACCATCAGTTAGATGCTACTATTATTATTATTTTGTTTGGAATTTCCTGTCACTATTGCCAACATTTTAATTAAAAAGTTGTGTATAATTCATAAATTGTTCTCTGCAACTCATTTTTTAATTCAGACTACATTATCAGTCACGATTGTTTCTTCACTATGGTTTTACATTAACAATGGTGATAATGGCATTGTCCTTGGCACAAATTCCTTCGATGTCTAATATTAAAAGCTACAAATACTTGAATATCGGGAGAAGAACCATAAGAATACAAGATTGTGTTTTATAGTGCTGCCTAAGAAGAAGAAGAAATGTGTTCAGGATTGAAGCTTGGCATTTCCTTATCAATTTCAGAATTTCTCCTTATTCAGTTGTTGGATCAACCCATTATCTATTCTCTTTCCATTGTCACGTTTGGAATCAAAGGTGTCTCTACTTCCTGTGCTTCCACATTAGCAATAGGAATAGCACTTAATCTTATACAGTATACCACTTCACAGTGCTTCACAGCCCTCTCTAAACAGTTTACAGAGTCAGCAAATTGCCCCCAACAATCTGGGTTCTCATTTTACCGACCTCGGAAGGATGGAAGGCTGAGNTACCACAATATTGCAAAATATGTTTTGGCACTTGCACTACCTTGCTCCTCTTCATGGGATACCTACATAGACATGCAAAAACAATCCATTTTATTCTTCCTATCTGAAGTTTTTGAAATTACAAAAAGAAGCAAGAGTTATTCAATAAATAAACATCAATCTATTAACTATTCTCAAATCATCTCTTATGAAGCAAAAATAACTCTGGAATCAGGAAATATTACAGGTCTCGTATGGATTATGCTTATATGGATTATGATGGTCTATGATAGCTTATTGAGATCAAAAGTTGTAACATTAACACATTCCATTTAGTATACAACAGAATCTCGGTTACTTGCTACTGGGCCATTGTATGACATTTTTTATTTTCCAGATGATTTAAACAAATGAACTCCACTATTAAGGAGTATTTTTGTTTTTAGCTAATATTAATGTGATTTTAGCCAATATTATATGTGATTGAAATTGACCTCATCTGTAAGTATAAAGATTTTTGCATGTAACAAGGCAATCTTGCAGAAAAGAAAAACAAAAACAACACGAAGTGCATAGCTACCCCATGGTAACCTCTTGTCCTCTTTCAGCTGCAGCTGTTGAGATCTACACGTAGGAAGGGGATATTCTGCTACAAGAATGATCCTCTGTACTTTGCTGTTAACAATGAAACAAATCTATTTTTCATATTATACATTGACACTAAGGGAGTTCCAGGACAATATGTAAATTTAGTACATTTCTGGATTTGACTCTAATAAACTGTGAAGTACTCACATTAGAAAATAATTAAACATAGCCTTTCATGAAAGGAGTAACCACACACAATTGTGCTTCATTAAGCGACACCTTGTGTTGGACAGAGATTTCAAATTGATTGGCTCATAGAGCAAACAATAGACTCTGCCATAGATTTCTGTTTGCTTTGCTGCTATAGCAACAGGTTAAGGGTTCTTTTCCTTCTTCTGTATTATATGTAGTTTTTTCAGTTAAGCATCTTCTTTGTGAATATAAAAAAGCTAAAGCAAAACTGGGGGATGGAGGGTCAGATTTAAGTGTGATGGAATAACGTTCTTAACATATATTACTTGGAAGGGAATCTTCTTGGGATAAAGTTTTTCTAGGGTTATATGGCAGTTTAGTTAAGAAGATTTCTCAAGTCACCGTTTGCAGCCAGATGAACCTAGCCAAAATATCTGTTTTGAAGACTTGCTTTCTGCATTTACCTTCTTAGGAAGGTAAATTGGTAACTAATAGGAGGACTGCATGGGTACTGATTTCCCTACCATATCAGACCTCTTTATTGATTACATATGGTTACTCTGAAAGCACTTTTGGAATTGACCTTATCTGCCAAGTATACATTTTACTACAAACTATTTTTTTAAAAAAATATGTTGTGCTCTTTTTAAAGTTTAATCTTCTGTCATTTCTCTGAACTTCTGTGAAAGAATGCATATTCTTAAAAATAGCATTGAATAGAGTAGATTCAGTTCAAAGAGTGCTTTATAGCGTGTGGGGACCTCTCTATAGCTCTTAAAGTAGCCACATCTTTTTCCCGGATGACATAGCCACTGAGGTGTTGTGCAATCATAATAAATAAGTGATTAAAATGAAATCATAATACAGACTGATGTACAAAGATCACTCATGAGAAGACATAATGGTTGTTTCCCTCATTTCAGACAGCAGAAGCCTATAATACGTCTAAAACATCAACTAACTCTTGATCATGACGGTTCTATATTTCCTGCCAGGCCAAATATAAAGTTGTTTTTTTTTAAGTTTATTAAGATGTTGTGGGTTTTTTTAAAAAAATTGTCTTTATATGCTGTCTTGAGTTGTGTGGATAATAAGGTGGTCTTCAAATCAAACAGACAAAAAAGTGTATGTGCTCTCAAATCCTAGCAGCATGAATATAGCACCCGTGGGACATACTACCTACGGAAAAGAGCACATTATGAATCAGTGGTTGCAATCACAGTCTTACAAATATTCTAGAGCAGGACAAAGAGTTAGATATTTAAAATGTCCAGAACTATTTGGAGTTCAGTTCATATAAACTGTTATGTGGAGTTGTCAGCACTGTAGGTAATGAGCACAAAAAAAACCTGTAGAAAGGAAACAGTGCTCTGAGCTCTTGGTAATTCCGTTTCCTGGATTTCTGTGATGTGACCATCGGTAGCCCCGTGAATTTTGTCCATCTCTGCACATATGCAAAGGGAACGAGCAGAAGAGAAAGGACCTCTGAAAGATAACAAAGCAATATTGGCTTCTGTTAATTTCCTGCAATTGTTTGCAGTTGTATCCGCATTGGAAGCTTCCTTATGAACGGGTTGTTTATCTCCTTGACAGGAGGATCGGTCACTGAGTGATCTCAAAGAGAAAAGAAAGACTGTCCTCTTTACTCCAGAGGTGAAGGTCACTGTATGAATACTGTTCTTGTTAAGGGAACTACACCTACATTTTTTTATTTTTTTTTGCTTTTGTTTGGAGTCTTGATGTCTGGCCTGAAAAAGATTTCATTAACTACAAAAAGATTGCTGTGTTTGTGGAATCCCCAGGGTCACCCATTTCCAAAGAAGGGGAATATGGACCGCACTGAAGTAGCATGGGCTGCTTCGTGATCCCTCAGTTGGAGTGCCATCAGGCCGTTATTCTGGTTAAAGAGGGGTGAAGAAAAATAGAGACCTTGTTTTCTGCCAGATTTACTTTCAGGTTGCCAAAGTGGTTTATTTTTGGTTCAGTTTTAATTCAGTGTTACTTGAATGGCCCTTCTTAAATTCTAGCTTGCTGTCTACAGATTAAATATAGTTGCTTTGTCTGCCTCTACCACAAGATTATGGTTAACCCTGACTGAGAAAAGCATAACTGTTTATTAACTCAAAAGATCTTGTGCAGGTAGTTTTTCTCACTGTCTGCAATTTCTACTTCATGCAGTATTAACTGCATTGTACAGAAGAATCTAGGGGGAAAAGGCACTTTCCAGACTAAAAAAAAACATACTGTTATTTTGAGTACTGAGAGGAAGAAAATGACAGTCTTTGAAACTACAGAACTACCTTGGAGAAAACTAGTGTTTTAATGCAACAAATAAGTTACAGCTTAGCATTTTAGGCAACTGTGTGTGTGAGAGAGAGACACAGACAAATAATGTAGTAAGGATCTTGTGTCCATTCATATGTCATGCCAAGCCACCAAATGTGTTCTTTTAGGCTTAGCATATTTTGTAATCTAGTTGATTATAAATCACAATTTATGCTTTAGAGTTATATATGAGTCCACTGTAATTTATTCAACTACAATAAAAGAAGCATGGATTCATATGATGCGTGAACCCAGCCACTGACTACAGTATACTGTGTAACATGAAAGCCAGATGTGTATTATTATATGCTTGCACATAAAAGACTCTGGCTTCAGTCTCTTCCATATTTTAATTTTACTGGGAATGCCCTCTATCCCAGAGGTCCCCAACCCTCAGGCTGCGGCCCACTAGTGGGCTGTGAACTGTTTGTAACTGGGCTGTGGAAGCAGCAGGCAAGTGCAAGCACACATCCCCACTTGCGCAACAGTGGGCAAGCGCGTGCATGCACACTCTATTTGCATGAGCGGTGGGCGCACGTACCCACTGCTCACACAAATGAACCTGTGCGTTCATGCGCTTGCTGGCCACTCACCTGGAATCATCCCCTATTCCCACCACTACCAGTCCCCAAAGCCAGAAAGGCCAGGGAACGCTGCTCTATCCCCTGCATTGAAAAACAACTTCCAGTCACCTTATTTATGATATGACTCATTGCTGAACTGCTATAAAATTAGGCCTATTGTTTTTAGAATTTATACCCTTATTAAAGTCAGTGTATGTTATAAACAAAGCATTCAAATATTTAATAAAGCTCATCTAGTTTAGTTCTATTACATGGATTTTGTGTCTTTGTGTGTGTGTATGTGTGTGTGTGTATCTGTAAGAGGGTGAGGGGATATTTTAAAATATCCCAAAAGAAAAATAAATAAGAATAGCCAAGTAAACTAAAAAACAAATGTCATTAAAACTTCTGTTTCACTCACGTATTACCAAAAAAAGAGACCAATTTGCTTAAAAAATACTTCAGTTAAATTTTGAAGGAAGGAATAATTGCTGTATTTTAAATAAACAGCCAGATTGGAAAAAATGTGAGCAGATGGCTTATGTGCTGCCTTACTCTGCTATACAGGTGCATAGCAGATTATTTATGAAGTATTTCAAGGCTCCTACTTTTGTATTTATGGTCAAATTGGGTTTATATTAGAAAACTTCAAACTGAAGACACTTAAATGTGTTGACTGTTCCTTATAAGAAAAAATATTATAATTCCATAGCCCAACCTTTTAAAAAAATGTTCATCAGCTGAAGATGCCAACATGATTCTATAGTCTGGTCCTGCAGCATTCCAGACACAAGTATATGGCTAAAAGGCATTAATCATAATTGTAATAAAAATAATAAATTTAAATTCTTGTCATTTTGTCATCTGTTTACTCTCACAAGCTAGTTTGGTGAAGTGATTAAAGCACTAAGTTCAAAACCAATAAACTGTGAGTTCTAACATATCTTAGGCACAAAGCCAGCTGGATGATTTTGGGCCAGTCCTTCTCTCTCAGCCCTAGGAAGAAGGCAATGACACACCACTCTCAAAAATTACTTGTCCAGGCAATCAGCAGGAGCCAAGGCTAACTCAAAAGAATGCACAAAATAGTTTTACTATCAGAATTGTGTATTATATGACATGCCTGCCTCATTTTTCATTTTGGAGCTGATAAACATTTTTCATAGAAAACTCTACCCTCCTTTAACTGGGCAGGAAATTGACTCTACAGCAACTGATGAAAATAGTAATTTGATGTTTTATATGAGACTGATGTATTATCATTCAAGTCAGCATCTTCTGCTATGAAGTAATAGTTTTTAATATTAATCTTAAAATTATCTTGTATCTCCTCTGCCTCTGGTGGATATACCATCCCTCTTACCACTTGAACCCAAACTTCCTATTACTCTACCAGCTAGAATATGACAGAGAGAAATAGGTTAATATATCTTCCTTGGTACTGGCAAAAGAGAGAGAAAATATCATTATTTGTGCTTTTCTTGGTAAGAGTTTAAAGTGAAGGCACTATGCTATTTATCAGAAGTAGAACAAGAACAGGTATCATACAAAGGGCTTCTTGCCTGAACTTGCTTTCGCTTTGAGCTTTTAATAAAAGGTGGATAGCATCTTCTGTATGCTTTTTTTTTGTTCCTGTCAGTCTTATCCTATCCTATAACTATTTCTAGAAATAGTCTTAACAATAATGAATTATTAAGGATGCCAGACATAAAAACAGCTGAGTAGCTTGAAGAGGCATGCTTAATGTATTTTTCCCCTAGTTCTGTGGAAATATCTAGCTGGTCATACACTGATGGAGCATTTACTGATGTAGTGAATCTCTTACGTACCTCTTATATACCTTACCTGTGATAAGTTTCTAATAGGATGCGGATATTAAATTATATAATTATATAAAATAAGAAGATATTTAACAGCATGTCTCTGAAGGAGGGCTATAGATTTAGTGTTCAACAACATCTTAAAGGCCACAATTTCTCATACTCTGAAGTAGGCATATTCACTTAATGATTATTTGTTATTATGGTTGTTAGTAATTTCTGGGCTGAGAGGCAATTTGTCTCTGAATACCAATAACTTAGGAGCCAAAATGTGGGATGTCAGAGCCTTCAGGTTTTGGGGGAAGTATCCTGGAAGCATCTACTTGATCAGCATAGAAAATAGATGGCTTTTAATCTGGTTTGATTTAGCAGGGCTTTCTTTGGATTCTTTCTGCTGTTAAGATCTCTGATGCTTTTGGAATTGTTGTCTTACTCATAGTTGTAATTTCTAAAATAGTACTGATGTTCTTATGGCAGAATTAGATTACATGGGATTTTGATATTGATTCAAACTTAAAAAAGGAAGATTTTGATGATGTCTCCTTAATTTCCTCAAGTCATACTAAGTTTTCAGGGTGCTTTATCCCTTTACTTTTTATTCCTCTAGACTGTTCCTGGCCAAATAAATAATTACACTGTAAGGAACTATATCAATTAAAGTACTGGAATCCAAGAGTCAAAAACCTATGATGTCAGGTTAACAAAACTTCAGATTATATTTCTTCAAAATCCCCAGGTAAATATTTAAAATACCACAAATGATGGTTCAAACAAGCACCAACAACACAGTTATAATACCAATAAAAATATTCCAAGCAAAGCAACATCAGTACTTATCCCTGAGATATTTGTATAAATGCATTCTACAACTATGAACTGGGTTAAAATCTAATGAAGTGTCTCTTACATAAACAAACACGTGCATTTTCAAGATGTCATTTTGTGAATAATAAAGGAGAAGTCTTCTAGACACTCATTAAAATAATATATTCTCTAAACAGCACAGTGTGGATAAAAAGGAAGCTTATTTCCTATTTGTTTCTCATCCGATGAATTATCATCAGTTCTGCTCTTCACTAGCCCCTCCCTCCTTGAAACAGTTTGCTGCCCACACAGCCTGCAATAGCCATGAAATTGTTTTGGTTGTATATTCTGCAACTTATTATAATTATATTGAAGTTCTTGTGTAGTTGAGAGAAGCATTTGTTCCCAGGCATGGGATATTTTGCTTTCTGTGTTTCAGTTAGTTCAAGGTCGTCTATATAAGTGTGAAGGTGTTATATGTGTTCATGTGCATAATTAGCTGGAGTGTATTTATCTGTTTAAAAGTAGAAATACCTTTACAAGAAATATTTCTGTTCGATTTATGTTAGATTCATTTTTATTTTTAAATACAGGGCTCCAAATCATTATGCTTAATCACTGTAGAGCCTAACAGCACAATTTTATACACATTCAGGCAGGTTTGCATTTAATAGTGATATGTATGTGTTTGTGCACATGTGCCTTCGAGTCAGTGGCAAGCGACCTGGACAAGTTCCTGTACTTTTCTTGTCAATATTTCAGATTGATTTGCCATTGCCTGCTTCCTAAGGCTGAGAGAGAGTGACTGGCCTGGGTGACAGTTGGCTTCATTCCTAAGGCAAAACTAGAACTCACAACCTCCCAGATTCTAACCTGATGCCTTAATCACTATACCAAACTGACTCCTAGTAATGCTTACTTCTTAATATATAGAAGATTAAAGACAATATAAGATCAAATGTGAAGTTTTAATTTAGAGTTTCAGTGATTGCTTGATTATCTCCTGTCATGTTGTTAACAACCACATAGATAGGTTTCCTCCATGAAGAATCTTTTGATTTGTGTGAAATAAGTTATCAGTTCACAAGCATTTGAAAAATTGTAATTTCAGAAATATTGAGAATGCTACTGAATATTAGCTTGAGCAAGACTGCTCCCTTTCCCACAGCAGATAGTGGTGAGTGTATTCTAAACCAGTGAGAATTCTTAATTCAAAAAGAAATTGTGATGAGGTCCATCATTGCCTGGTGTGGGTACATTATTAGCGGCTAGCTTCAGTTCTTTGAGTGCACTTGATAATTTCAGGAAACTGAAGATTCATTTTGTTTCTGATAGAGCAGGTTAATGAAAATAGCAAAAGAAGATAAAGAATTATCCAAACTATCTACTTAGTCTTACGGATAAGCTGTAGTCAGATGTTTATACACTCTCTCCTCATTTAGTGACTGCATTCCATTCCAATATTTTGGTCACTAAGCAAAATAGTCATGAGGTGATTATGTGACTGAGAAAGACACTGCAAACATCACTGGTTGCTGTGCTCACATTCAGATCACGTGCCTCACTCTTTTTTTCTTTTATCTTTTATCCCTTTGCAAGACAGAGATTGCTTAAACAAGCTATCTCTTCCTGAACTGCTTTTCTCTAAAGTGCAGGGCTTCCCTAAAAAGTACTAACTGCTAGTTAACAAGCTCAACTTTGTGACCTTAATTGCTTGACTAGAAACCTCCTGCTGGCTGCACAGCTGCCTGAAACTTACCAGACCTTAATCAGTTTCACATTGAAGGCTTTTGTTGTTAGGTGCAAGAAATTTGGTGAGAAATGTGCCCATTGGTCAGAAAATTGTTCTTTTTAATTACTGTTTATTACTCTCATACATGTGAATTGTCACTAAATGAGGTAGTTACTAAACAAGGAGTGGCTGTGGATTTAGTTAGCTGATAACACTCTAAAGCAGGGGTGTCAAACTGCTGGCCCACGGGCCGGATGCATCATGCTGAAATAGCACTCACCCCAGCTCCAGCAATGGGGAAAAAGTCACGATATGTCACGACATGCTCTAAAGCAAAAATAGTCTGGTTGACGTTTCACAATCATAATGCAAGGGAACGGATACATATGTAACTGAAATGCACAGATTTCTAGGAATCCAAGATTCTCTGTTAATGTGCACATAAAATGATAGGATAGTAGAAAAGGTTAGATCCTTGCGCAGGCCTGAAAATCTTCTACTTACAAAGAACTTGAAGATAGAGCCATTATATATAAAATTCTATTTAACATTATTTTACATGTTTGTGCACATTCCTATGCATACCTGTAGGGCAGGGGTGTCAAATTCACAACGTCATGTGACGTGTCATGACGTATCACAACTTTTTTTCCATTGCCGGCAATGAGGTGGGTGTGGTTTCGGCATGATGCATCCGGCCTGCGGGCCAGCAGTTTGATACCCCTGCTGTAGGGAATTAACATAAGGATCTTTAAAGAGATAGACATAGAGATATAGAGACATACAAATACACACATACACATACATATACACACTGCAGTATTTTGATACCATATATAACATGGTAGGCTTTGTAATGGACTAGTTGTTATATGTGGCAATAATATTTGACCATATAATGACCTTTTCTATGGCAAAAAATGTTCATGCAATACATATACTGAATTTTAATATTAAAGATATGTTAGGTAGTATTAACAATTAATATTAAAATATTTTAATAATCTGAAAACCAATAATATTTTTGTAATACAGTTTAGCTTTATGGCACCATCTTCTGGTCACAATTAAATTATTTTGATTTAATAAAAGTCATGGTTGACCACATGGTTCAAAATTCTCATGCAGCTACTAGTTACTCTTTGCTTACTTGCTGTTCATTTTATTTAGAATTATTTTCTGACTCCCCTTCAGAGAACGGTATATATTCAATATTATAGTTACACTGTTGATCAGTAATCCAGTTCTTAAACTAAGGTTTTTACAGTAAAGAAGAACTTACTGTCATTTATTCTGGAAAATCCAGTATTAAAATCTTTCATGAAGTACTGGGATAAGGATAAAAATCATTCGCCTTCATGGTACCATGAATGTTATTTTTGAGAGAGTACACCCTGTGCTATTTAGTCTAATTTAGAACATAGAATAACAGAGTTGGAAGGGATCTTGGAGATCTTCTACTGCAACCTCCTGTTTGAGCAGGAGACCCTAGACCCGTGGTGGCGAACGTATGGCACGAGCGCCACAGGTGGCACGCAGAGCCCTCTCTGTGGGCACGCACGCCGTCACCCCAGTCCTAGGCCTTTAGCTGGGTTTTATAAAACTTTTTCGCTTTAGGTCTTCGTCGCCATGTGCAAAAAAAAAAAGTTCAATCAATTAATCAATTTCAACTTCTCCTGGAAAAAAAAAAGATCTCGCAAAGTTGGAATTGATTCATTGAACTTTTTAGTCCCACCCAGTCTGCTGTTACCACCACAGCCATGCCCACCCAATGCACTATGCCCACCCAATGGGCCACACCCACCCAATGGGCCACGCCCACCCGGCACCCGACAATACAGAAGTGGGTTTGGGGTTGCAGTTTGGGCACTCGGTCTCTAAAAGGTTCACCATCACTGCCCTAGACCATTTCAGACAGATGGCTGTCCAGTCTCTTCTTAAAAGCCTCCAGTAATGGAGCACCCATAATTTTTGAAGGCAAGTCATTCCACTGGTTTTGTAGGATCAGTTCTTAGTTTTGAGATTTGAGGATACGCTGAAGGCAGATGCTCATACTTGTTCAGTCTTTCACATGGTTTCTTGATTTCAGTCAAGTATTTACATACAAGCAATAAAATGCTTTATTACTTTATGCTCTACAATTTGTTGTGGATGACGGATAAACTTCACCCCAGTCCTATATATTCTGTGATGATACAATCCAACTATTATGTCTACAGGAATTGTTTTTTTGGTATATCTTTATATAGCAAAATATGTGCATCAGTCTCTTTAACAGAAACAAGAACTGGTACATAGTCTGGAGTCATGTAGATGAAAAAGTAGAATTTGTCTAGGAATATAAAAAGAATCTTACCGGCAGCAAGGCAGAGGATCTATTTAATATAACATCCTGTTTCCATATTCTTTCCTATTTTCTATAGCAGTGATGGTGAACCTTTTAGAGACCGAGTGCCCAAACTGCAACCCAAAACCCACTTATGCATCGTCGAGTGCCAGGTGGGTGTAGCCCATTGGGTGGGTGTGGCCCATTGGGTGGGCGTGGCTGCGGTGGTAACGGCAGACTGGGTGGGACTAAAAAGTTCAATCAATCAATTTCAACTTTGCGAGATCTTTTTTTTCCCCCGCGAGAAGTTGAAATTGACTGATTGAACCTTTTTTTTTGCACATGGCGGTGGAGGCCTAAAGCAAAAAGGTTTTATAAAACCCAGCTGAAGGCCTAGGACTGGGGTGACGGCACGCATGCCCATAGAGAGGGCTCTGAGTGCCGCCTCTGGCATCCGTGCCATAGGTTCGCCACCACTGATCTATAGGAACAGAATAGTTTTCTGCTATTGTTCCTCAGCAATCAGTGCTTCTGTTCCTGGAGGTAGCCTTGACATCTCAGAGAAAAGCTGGGTTTAAGTGCAAAAGAACAGTAACATATAAAAGGATGGTTCTCACTGCAGGCAGAAACGTTTGTACTTCAGGCTATCATAGTGAAAAAAATCTACACCACTTCTCTGTAACAGGCAAAAAAATCAGGAGTCTGGTAGCATTTTTTCTGACTAAAAAATGCTTATTAAAAGGCATACGTTTTTGTGACTGCAATTCACTTTATCAGGTGTATAGAGTCTTTCGGTTTTCAGAATGTCCTGAGCCTCAGATTCTCTAGCTTAAGGGTGTCAAACTGGTGGCCCACGGGCTGGATGGGTCTTGTGCAGGCCACGCCTACCCCAGCTGCACAAAGGCAAAAAAGTCATGATATGTCACAATATGTCACGTGACGTGAATGAGTTTGACACCCATGCTCGAGCTCTTACATTGTCTTTATAAGAAACAGCACTCTATTTTTCCACTACCCAACTATTTTTCCATCCTAAAACTGGTTTTTGACATTGCAATAAGTATGCAGTCCTACACATATGACAATATGAAATGTTATCTTTAATAAAATATCTGATCTGTTTTAAACATACATAAGAAGTAGAACCATCTCACAAGGAGAAAAAGTCTTATACAATGGTCATCCATAAACCTCTCTGCTCTTATTTTCTATAAAAGAAATATAATATCTGCTCATATTTAATAGATATTTATAGATTCTACTATACTAGTCTGCTTAAAGATATTTAATCAATTTAAGAAAGGTGATTTTGAGAAAGGTAGTTTTATTTCTGCTAAGATTTTATTCATGGTTTTATATAAATAAGATAAAAGGGACCATTAATATAACTTGTTCCTCACACAGAAAACCTTGTGAGCCTACTGGAATATCTTGATTCCTTCATTACTATGTAATCAATATGTGTATAATTAAAAAATATATCAGTCATTATGTAGTAATGATATTCTTTTTTCTTTCTGTCAGACAATTCTTCATCTCTTCTTGAAGATGAGGAGCTAGGTATGGAGGCCACCAGCTGGCAGCTGAACAACACATCCATTAATGGCCATGTTGAAAGTGCAACCACAGCCCGTTTCCCCAGCTGGGTGACTTTTGATGACAATGAAGTTAGTTCCATTTCTCCAATAACTATATCTCCTGTGAAACAAGAGTCCTCATCATTATCAGAAGGAGCAACAACAGCAACAACACAGGTCATAGATGTGAACACTAGTACCCCTTTATCCTTTAAAAAAAGGGAGCGCCCCAGGAGCACCTTGAGTGATTTTTCTAAAGTTCAGAAGCTAGATCTTTCTTCCATCACCTCGGTGCCATCAGTTGGTGGAACACCCCCCTGGAGTGCTACTAATCCATTCCTTGATGTATCACTAAAGGATGTTCAACCTTCTCCTATCAATCCATTCAGTTCTTTCTTTGAGGAAAGGGATAGGCATTCCCAAGGCAACTCTGTCACTGGAAACACTAGTAAAAACCAGAGAGATTCTCTTCTTATCCTTCATCAGGAACCTGATTCCATCAGCTTCAATGAGCCAAGTGCACACCTTAGACATAGAGATGCTATTGAGCAACTCAAGCAACTCCATATTAGTGATCCAGATCAGCAGGACATTCTCAGTTTGCCAGATGATGACCCCACAATCTCCACTGAGCTCTATAATACTTTGTCCACTTTGGGACCACCTCATCAAAAAGATGGCTGGCCAATGATGCTGAGGATACCAGAAAAAAAGAATATAATGTCTTCTAGGCACTGGGGTCCAATATATGTCAAACTGAAAGATAGAAAATATTTACAGCTCTTCTATGAGAAGGGACTGGAAAAGCCTTTTAAGGAATTCAAGTTTGAAATAAATCATGAGGTTTCAGAACCCAAGCTTCAAAATTATGATGAAAATGGGAGGATACACAGTGTGAGAATAGACCGTGTCACTTACAAGGAAAAAAAGAAATACCAACCAAAGCCAGCTGTTTCTCACATAGCAGAAAAGGAACAGGTTATTAAGCTAGGCACCACCAATTATGATGATTTCCTTAGTTTTATCAGGGCTGTTCAGGATTCATTGATGGATTTGCCTGCTTCCTCAACAGATTTAAGTACAGTAGGACTTAATTACCAAGAGGAGGAAATCACTGTTGATGTAAAGGATGAATTCTATGGAATTTTGGCCAAAGGAGACAACAGGATCTTGCAGCATAATGTATTGACACGAGTGCATGTGCTCAGTTTTCTTTCTGGACTGGCAGAGTGTAGGCTGGGCCTCAACGACATTCTTATTAAAGGGAATGAAATTGTTTTGCGGCAGGACATCATGCCCACCACCACTACCAAGTGGATTCAACTGAATGATTGCCATTTCCATTCATGTGTGGATGAAGAGGCATTTGCCAGTGCCCGTGTCATTATGTTTAACCCTTTGGATGCTTGCCGATTTGAACTGATGCGCTTTAGGAGTGTGTTTTCTGAGAAGACCATGCCTTTTACTTTAAGGGTTACGGCTAGTGTCAATGGTGCTGAGGTGGAGCTTCAGAGCTGGCTGATGATGTCACCAGGGTTCTCATCCAACAGAGATCCTCTAGCTCAAGTCCCCTGTGAAAATGTGATGATTCGTTATCCTGTGCCACATAAGTGGGTGAAAAACTTCCGGAGAGACAGTGTCCTTGGGGAGAAGTCCTTGAAAGCGAAGGTGAACAAAACTGCTAACTTTGGATCTACCAGCGTGTCTGGTTCTGAGCCAGCAATGAGGGTAACACTAGGAACTGCAAAATACGAGCATGCTTTCAATTCAATTGTGTGGAGGATAAATCGCCTGCCTGATAAAAATTCTGGTGGGTACTGCTGCGTGAATTAGATTAGCTTGTAAGAAAGGCACGTTAGCATAGTTCTCGGTATCCTATCCGGAAATTCAAATCAGCTCTTGTGTGAAATGAAGTTGTTCCATTTTCTGAAAGTATGACCATGTAGTATAACCTCAATAATTTCATCTGTGTAGTTCCTCAGCTTTCTTCCAAAAAATATCCTTTGGGGTGGATAAGGGTTATACTGTATGTAGCTCCTCACTGGAATTCTTAAAATGGCTACATTGTCAAGCATCTGATCATGTAGTAGATTCCTTGCCCAAGAGCCACATAGTTTTCAACTTCCACAAGGATAATACCAGGAGAAAGATAATGAGGGATCAGGTAATGTATTGATGCAAAATTTTTCAGATTGCTAACTATTTTTATTTTGTTGTAGAATCAAGGGAAAATCTAATATGAAGCTTTCCCTCCTATTCTGTTTCAACCACTAAGCAGGACTCCTTCAGAATTTTATTTCTCATGGCAAATCTCACAAGACTTATTAGTGGTACAAAAAGGAGAAGCTCCGAGGCATTGAGTCTTCTGAAGATGTAGTTGATGATCTGCCAGCAAAAGTACTCGTCTAGTACTTTCTGAATTAAAACTTCAGTGAAAGGAATCAGCTGGCCTTTCTCACATGTAAAGTAGCTCAGCATGTGTGAGATTCCAGAGTTGTTCCTTTTTTCTGAATCTTTAGGAAATCAATTATTTTCCACCTAAAATTCCACCTGGTATACTCTGTTCTCAGCTGGAACTGAGGAACAGAACTCCGGGAATTTTTAGTACTAACAGAATTTTTCATTGTTTTTAACTCTTCTCTAATCTTGGGAACAGCTACCACATCTTTTTCAGCACTTTGGCTTCATTAGAGGAATTTCAGAAAGTGGTGATAACTGCCTGACTACAGTACAGCACCATCTTGTCTGGACATGCCTGATCTCCTGACATGTTACAAGCAAGGCTCTATTGAGAGCAGAGACGGTTCCTTTCTGTTCCATCGGCTTTGTTTCTGTAATGTACAAAAAGATTAGCTTGTTTGTCCCAGGCAATTGAGTGTTTAGTAGGTTTTTCAGTTGAAGGCACATGGCCATCTTCTGTAAAATTGGACAGTGAACAGGAAATTTATTAAATAAATTATAAATTTATAAGCCACCCAGAGTCACCTTATAGGGAAGATGGGTGGCATAGAAATTTAATAAATAAATAAATAAATTAAAACATCACTAGCCCATTGTTGACAGTGAATTAAAGTTAAGTCTAATTAACAGATTAAAAACCATTTACAGAATGATTTTTCTCTTACTGGAAAGCATTTCTGTTTGCATCAGACAAGAAACACACATGAAATAAAGTCGGGGATAATCAAATGAATAGCAGCAGAGGTAATCAGGTAATAGAGGAGTGCTATAAAAAGGGAAGACAAAAATCGTGTTCCAAAATTGATACATTCTGAGAAAGTTTGTCAAAAACAGTACTAGCTGTGCTAAACAGTATTTCATGAAACTGAAAGTTTTTGAAATGCATCTAGTTAAGATCTCAGAGACTGAAAAGGGTTGATCAGGCATGTTTGAACATAGAATTTGAGTGCCTCTATTCTGCATGGTGATCTCTCCCAATTGCAGAAATCTTTTGAAGTCCAATCATTTATCTTGTACTTTTTGTATAATCAAGTCTTAACAAAAATTAAAAAATGAATACTAAATTAATTAATTACTTGCTTACATATTTATAATATTAATTATCTCTGTCCAGAGGCTGGGTAACTCCACCAACTTACAGACTGGATTCTCATATAATTCTAAACAAATAAAACCAAAGAACCAATGAAAGTAGTCACAGTATAATCCTTTACATGAAATACTGTAGAACCGTTGCATATAAATGATTGGACCATTGTAATCAAAGGGTGTTCATATAACCTTGGCATAATAAAATTTTACTTCTAACTTTGGCCTGGGTAAACTGATTTTGTGATGCATGCAAAAAAATTGTTGTCCGTTCTGGATACAAGGCAAGTGCACAGCTGTCTTTTGTTGTGTTTGAGACGCAGCTGTTAAATGATGTCATATCTCTGATTTTTTTTTAAAAAAAAAAAGTTATGATGGGCCAATTTGAAGTTGTAAGATCAAGACAGCTAAACTGAATTCCCCTGAAAAGCATTGCTTCTTGCAGTATTGTTCCGACAGCAGCTTGGTAACTTCTGATGTGTGCTTCTTCATAAACAACTTGTTGATGCTGCCTGATAAATAATGGGCCTTGTTTATAGGCTGTGAGAAGTCTCCATTCCAACTGCGTATGATTCACTGCTTCAGGACAAAAGGATGTTTTTAGTTAGCCAGCATCAGGCAGAATAAAGAATGTTGAGAAAATATTGATTCATGGAATGTTTTTCTGCCTAGCCTGAAAACAGGCCAGCACATACTGAATAAGAAAAGACTTAAAGTACAGCTTTGGAGTTGTACACTGTAGAAAAACAGCATTTAATCAAACATCCCTTTCTCAATGTGTACTGTATGAAAACTGTTACAGTTTTAAAATAAATCCCCTGTAAAATATCGTTTAGATTATACACATGCACATGCACACCACTAGCAAATACGGTAGACTTTATTTTTGTGTCACACTGACTTTCAATATCTTTGCTTTGGAGCTTTGTGTATTGCATGCACCTAGCCAGAATGGTTTGTAATTGTGACTTATGATACAGTATGTTTTGAAGTTCAAGACAATTGTAACCTATTCAGTAATTCGTAGATAAACAAACCATGGTTTTTGGTGCAGTTTTCAATCTCTGTTATGGAAAAAAGACAGAAAAAGATACTCTTAAATTAGGCAACTTTCCCCAAATAATGTCCCAAATGGAGTGAACAATTTTGATTCCATATTGCAAGTGTCCTCCAGAACACTGGATACCTGCTCTTCAAACATTCTTCATTGCTCCTATAGATGATGGTGAGACTGGCGATGTCTTTTAAACTATCATAAAAAAATATCTTGATTCTGCTTCTAAAGCAGAAATTAGCAATCTTTTTGTTGTTGAGTGCTTCATGGCAATCTGACACTGCATACCACTCATCTGTTGGCTGAAGCAAGTTGTGAGCAGGTCAAAAGCCAAAAACAACTAGGATTTGTCATTTTCTCATTCTATCAGCCTCCTTGCGCTTTATTCTCTCTTCCCTTTTGACACTCTCATATGTCTCTTTCTATCCAGAAAACTGCTGATGAACAGACTGATGGTTCATCCAGAAGTCTGAATTGGTTGCTGACATAGAACTTTCAATATTACAAAAGGGCCACACTATAGCCCTTACATATTTTAAGCAAACATCTACATGATCTATACCAGGGATGTCAAACTGCTGGCCCATGGGCCGGATGCGTCATGGTGAAACCGCGCCCACCCCATTGCCGGCAATGGAAAAGTTGTTATACATTGTAACACATCACGTGACGTTGCGAGTTTGACACCTCTGATCCATAATAAGAAATACCAAAATGTCAAAGAATAAAAATAAAGCTTCCACTTACTACTACTACTACTACTAGTACTACTACTACTACTACTACTACTACTACTACTACTAATAATAATAATAATAATAATAATAATAATAATAATAATAATAATAATAATAATAATAATAATAATAATAATAATAAAGTTGGAAGGGATCTTGCAGGTCATTTAGTCCAACCCCCTGCTCAGGCAGGAAACCCTATACCAGTGATGGCGAACCTTTTAGAGACCGAGTGCCCAAACTGCAACCCCAAACCCACTTATGCATTGTCAGGTGCCAGGTGGATGTGGCCCATGGGGTGGGTATGGCCCATGGGGTGGGCGTGGCTATGGTGGTAACAGCAGACTGGGTGGGACTAAAAAGTTCAATCAATCAATTCCAACTTTGCAAGATCTTTTTTTCCCGCAAGAAGTTGAAATTGATTGATTGAACCTTTTTTTTTGTTGTACATGGCGGCAAAGGCCTAAAGCGAAAAAGTTTTATAAAATCCAGCTGAAGGTCTAGGACTGGGGCGACGGCGTGCGTCCCCACAGAGAGGGCTCTGAGTGCCGCCTCTGGCACCCGTGCCATAGGTTCGCCACCACTGCCCTATACCAGGGGTAGGCAACCTTGGCTCTTTTATGACTTGTGGAATTCTGGGAGTTGAAGTCCACGAGTCATAAAAGAGCCAAGGTTGCCTACCCCTGCCATATACCATTACAGACAAATGGCAGTCCAGTCTCTTCTTAAAAATTTCCAGTGTTGGAGCATTCACCGTTTCTGAAGGCAGGTTGTTCCACTGGTTAATTGTTCTAACTGTCAGGAAGTTTCTCCTTAGTTCTAGGTTGCGTCTTTCCTTGATTATATACATTAGCTTAATATTTACATTAGCTATCATAATTAGGTTCAGCTTGGTAGTAGGCATCATTTCATTGTTGTCTTACATGAAAGGCAAAATAATGTATTTATAAACCATGTTTTATATCCATGAGAATACTCAAAAAATGATCTTGGTGTACGGCATCTGTACCATTTTTGTCTCCATAGTGTGTAACAGCAATCGGGGCAAAGCTGAAAACTCTTCACATAGTAATAACATGGGGTTATTCCTATATCACAGACAGAGAGATTGGCGCTCAGATTATGATTGCACAAGATCATTTGGAATATACAGTAGTGGCCAAAATTGTGGAAACTTTTGGGAAAAGTGTAAAGTAGAAATGCCACCTTTGGTTAAGTTTCCACCAATTTTTCTTCTAATTTCTTTATAGCTGTAGCCTTGTTCACTTAATAATACTATTTTACATCACTTTCTGGGCAACCAGTCAGCTCTTTGCACCATTACTTTAATTTTATTACGTTTTACAAGCTCACTAAATGAAAGGAAAAAAACCCCCACCAACTTGATAACGATCACATAACACACTGACAAATGTCCTCCTCTCAGCTTCAATACATGACATCAATAACTGAATCCTACTGTGATCTGATTGGCTCATTGCCAAAACAAGATGACACCCGATTGGCTCTCTAAACACTCATGCTCGTTGGCTACAATCAGATGAAGGAAAGCTACCTGATATCAACCTAAGCAAGTTGTGCTTCCTTTTTTTGGTTATTTGGCTATAACTTTTCATAAAATACAGTGCAGATAATTGAACAAACTATGTTGCATTACATTCTTGATTAAATTATCTTTCCATTGATATATAATTTTATGGTACTACTCCAAAAGAAAAAGTGGTGTTATTAGCCATCAAACCTCAAAAATACACTTTTCCCAAAAGGTTTCCACAATTTTGGCCACTACTGTACATGCCTTGGCAAGATTTGAATGAGAAACTTCCAAATACAGAACTTACATATTTAAGCAGAAAGTTACACTAGCTTTAGTATATCTGTGGTTCCTGCCATCAGTGACATTGCAAGAGGGCAAACTTAGATACAGGTATTTGGGACAAAAGGTTGCTCAACCATGTTCCATATTATTCATTGTTATTTAATCCAATGTATCACAACTTTACTTTAGAACTGATATTTTCACAGCTTAATTATATGTTTATAAAATTACATGAGTAAACTGTTCCAAATGGGAGCAAATTAGATATGCATCTGGAGCTTCACAGCAAGAAGAACAGCTGATGAATACATTTAGTAAAAAAAGGGGGGAGGAAACATGGGGAAAAAGTTAAGTAAATGTATTTTCATCTTTTTAGCTTTTTATTAAAATATATCTTCAATATCTTATGAACAAGTATATCTAATAAGTCATATCTTGTTTTCACCTTACACAAATGTATATCAAAGATTTGCTTTGCAGCCCTAGAAAAAATTAAATGATGTATTTGTTCCTGATTTTTTCACATGAAGACAGTACATGGTTCAAAATTATTATCTGTGATCATCAGCCAAGAGCAATGAGTTATGCCTATTTCTCTATATAGTCATGCCTCAATCCCTATATTTTAGAAGAAACTGGGTTTTCCTTATTGCCTTTGGATTAAGCATTTTAGATTAGAATTAGAAAATTAGAATAGAATAGAATAGAATAGAGCTGGAGGGGACCTTGGAGATCTTCTAGTCCAGCCCTCTGCTCAAGCAGAAGAACCTATACCATTTCAGACAAATGAAAATTTAAAAGACGTTTGTATGCATTGAATTATTCTTTTCTAAATTAACCTATAGAACTGTTAATAGCATGCATCAGTCTTAACTACTATTGTATATGATGTTGCGATAATTCTGCATGAAAGAAGAGACAAGCAAACTTTAGCCAGCATTAGCTGACAGTTTTTTCAAGCATTTTTTCTAAGATTCATTGTGATGTATTTGCAAGGAATGCCAGAAGAACTCCTTGAGAGTTGTGTAGCAATATTCTAAAACATGTGTGGGCAGAGTGGCTTTCCAGCTCCCTTCAGTTAACTAATTTTGCCTGTGATGATGAATTGTATGGATTATTGGCGCCGTCATTGTTTAGACAGGTTCTAGAATTAGAGTATGTGGTACCAGCAATATTCTAGTGAAGCTTTATTTAATGCCTGTGTGTCTTTATCAAGTTTGATTTAAGAAAATAAGTTGTCAGAACTTATGTCAGAAATGCTGACATCACAATTCTAACATAATCATTTGAATAATTCAGTGACTTTATTTTGGTGTTTGTCATCCTTTTTCTTCTAAGATTCCATGCTGGGGTTCTCAGTTGCCATATTCTTCTTCTTTTTTTTTTTTAGCTGCAGGTCATCCTCATTGCTTCTTTTGCCACCTGGAACTTGGTTCAGACCGGGAAGTGCCTTCTCATTTTGTCCGCTATGTGGATGTAGATTTTGATATGCCAGCCAGTTCAGCATCCAAAGCTGCTGTTCGGTCCATCTCTGTGGAGGGCAAGACTGATGTGAGGAAGTGGGTGAATTATGCAGCACATTACAGTTATAAGGTATGGTTGAATAACTGATAACCACCCATTCACCCACACACCCACATCCATACTTTTTTGGGGGGGGGTTTCAAAGTTGGAGTGGCTTCCAGGAGCTTCTGGATGTGTTTCTTTTTGCATTCAGATAACTTTTGATAGCATGCCTTCTACAGAATCACTAATGTATGAATAGTCAAATCTTCTGTGCTATCTGATGCATGTTGCCTGCAGTAATTTAATGGATTAAAGCAATCTCCAGCTTTTTGGCAGAATATATGTTGCATGGAAAGGCCCCAGGCTCAGAACCTGACATCTCAAATTAAATGATCTCATATAATAAAAATCAGAAGGATATTTTTTTCCTGAGCCACAGAAAAATCACTTTAAATTACAACGGGACAACGGTCTGTGCATTACTTAGCTTTTCAAGGTCTTTTAAATGACCATAGAATGGAAAGGAAGCTTAGGAGGCCTGTTGTTCATCCCATTTGTCAGAAAAGACAATTATTCACTTCCATGAGTTATAACACCCTATGCAGAGCCACATTTGGAGACATGTAGGCCTATAGCATTATTTGGGAAAGGCCCTGTTGTCCTGTCCAGCTAAACATGACTCCTGCTGAACCCAACTTGCTTGTTTGGATTTGTTTTGGACTTGCCACAGTGTTTTTCATGTTCATGCTTGTTCTGATCATCCTTCTGCTTTATCAAATGTTCTCATAAATATTCTTTCAATTCTTCTTCAAAATTTTCTAGTTCTTTTTTTCTCAAAACACCTTGTCCTTGTTTCTAATTTATTTCCCTTTAGTTAAACTTCAGTTTTAAAGCTTGAAACTTTCTCTGAACTTACTGATTTCCTTTTTGCCCCCCCCCAAACAATTAAGTCGCTCCTCATTTACCTCCTCCTTGAATGTTTTGCTAGCTCTTTTATTGGTTTATAGGTAACTTAGAGTTCTATTAGTTTAAAGCCCCTCCTTCTTTCCCCCAAGTCACTTCTTTTGTTTCTACCAGTTGTTTCTTTAAAGCATCTGGGCAGAGGGCAGTTGCTCACATTAGGACAATAGTACATCTCCTTGGCAGATACAATGCCAATCTTTTCTTGAGCCTTCATCCTTCTCCTAATGGCCTCTGTGGGAACTCCCCTGTGGGTGAACACGGGAATCTTGCTGGCCTTCTCCCAGCCTTTCTATATTTTGCTCAGCTGTTTTCCAGCTCCTCCTTTCTCTTTCATAACAAAGGGTTAAGGAAAATAACAAGATTCCCCCCCCCCTTCTTTTTAAAGTCAATTTTGTCTGGAATTCCTAGGCATTCAATTTGCTAGTCAGCTGATTATAGCTTCTCAGCACCACTCTTGCCTAAATGCACTTATGTTTCCAACTGAAATCTCCCTGCTTCAGCACGCCATTTCATCATCTTTCTTCTAGGAATGACTTTTAGATCTTGAATTACTTAATTGCTGCGGGCTTTGTCGCTTTGGGTCTTTTTCTCTCTTTTTTCTCTCCAATTTGCCATTGTGAAGTTCCAACGAACACCAGTCTCATCTCTGAGCAACGGCTCTCTTCCTCCAGCTATTTCTCAATTGTCCCTATTTAATACTGTTCAGTTCTACTCCCCGATTTCCAGAAAAGTGCTTTTCTGTCTACCTCAGGTCATGCATTCCTGTGGGAGACACTAACCCATGGCTTAATGGCCTTGATGAGAGGCAGGTAGATTTGCCATCTCATAGCCATTTCAAATGTTTGTTTTTTTTAAGGTCTCTTGGTTTGGGGATATTTGACTGCTTACATCTTTCCCATTTGTAGAATGGTAGAATGGCTCACATTTATAGATTTGAAGAATGTTTACTTTCATGTCTCTAGACAACCTTGCTATTGTCCCTTCTTTACTTTTTAATAGTTTGACTCATTTACTAATTTAGTGTTTCACTATCTGACCTCTCTATGGCCCTATGTCATGTATGCTATATCATACCATACAATTTCATTCCTTTGTTTAGGTTACTGGCTCCTAGTTGCACATTCCCATGTCATGTTTCTTCACCACATAGCTCAAGTTCTGCACTTTGTTCCCTGGATCAGTTATAAGAAGTCTCCAAATCAAGGACCAACAATAGATACCACCAAAGAAGCTACTGTCCTACTGCCATGACTCCATACGTTTCAGGTGTTTGTACACACGTTTTTCTCTGTAACATGAGTCTTGTTTTCCCCCAACTACTGGATCATATTAAGTTACAACTTCAGTTGTTTACTTCACCAAATTGGCTTTATACCTCTTTGTTTATTTGAACATTAAAGAGCTCATTCCCTTCATGGTGGTAAAGAGCAGAAATCTTTTTTGAGACATTCCCCTTATGCATCCTTTGCCAATCCGTGTCCTCACCACATATAGTGGGGTAGCCCATCTCTAGGGCCTCTGTATCCTAGGTGCTTGGTTTCTTGTGACAGCAAAGAAACCTTCAAGGTTCTTGCAGTTTGGAAGGCATTGGAAGTGTTCCTGTGGTCACACTGTCCATATAATATTGACCATCCTGCAATAATCTAATGCATAAACAAACATGTAGCACAAAGTTTCTCCCTTTTTAAAATTGTCAATTAAAGTTCAGGTGTTTTTTTGCCAAAAAGAAAATACTTTTTATTTAATTCATTTTCAAATGGATATACATAAAATAATATAAAATAAAAATGAGTAATGCACCATATACAAAAACAAGAAAAAAAACACCACACAAGAAATTACATAAAAAGAACAATAAAACATCCTGTAATTACAGTCACTGTATATCCCAAGTACATCAGCTGTTATTAGTCTTCAAAAGGAAAAACTAAATTTTCAGTGTTAATCAAGCCTGTCCAATCGGTTTTCCCAAAGGGAGAGATAATGTGACAGTTTCTGATTAAACAAAAACAGCAGAAAACAAAAACAACAACAAAAATCAAACAACAAGAACAGAAGCATTCTTTCAATGCTGGAAAGGAAATGCTGTTAAGATGATACTCAAGCTGGCTCTTCCCTAAATCAACAAGTTATAAGAGGGAGGGAAGGTAAAACACAAATGTAGTATATTTCCTGACCTTCTGTGTTATGCCACCTGCCCAGTGGAATAACCTTCCTCTTGGAGTTCAAAAAGCTGTTACCCTCCACCTTCTTTCACCATTATAGTTTGAATCTATTTCCACAGAGATATAATATTTGGAAGAATTCCCTCTTGCCTTTGGCCAATTTGTTATCCTTTAAATGAGCCTTGAAGATTTGGCTGTTTCCCCAGCCTCTAGATGAGTATGAGTCAGCTTGAAAAGGTTATATCCAGTATTGTGCTATGTCTGTTCCCCCTGGCTATGTTCATCTTTTATTTCTATGTTGAGTTAATATATTGGATTTTGTTTCCAATCTGCACCCTGCTGTGAGTTGGCTGTCCATATAAATTTAAGTATAAATAGGTAAAATAAATACATGTTGGCCTTTCTTTTATATTTGAAACTGCTAACTTTAGCTCTTTTTTCAATAAAAAGAGTCATCTTGGGG
>NW_015388434.1:85469-97877 GCF_001527695.2 Protobothrops mucrosquamatus
TTCCCCCTGGCTATGTTCATCTTTTATTTCTATGTTGAGTTAATATATTGGATTTTGTTTCCAATCTGCACCCTGCTGTGAGTTGGCTGTCCATATAAATTTAAGTATAAATAGGTAAAATAAATACATGTTGGCCTTTCTTTTATATTTGAAACTGCTAACTTTAGCTCTTTTTTCAATAAAAAGAGTCATCTTGGGGGTTGTTTCTCCCTTTCCTTGGGCATTGCTACTCTTTCTAGTCTGCTAATGAAGCTTTTTATGAGCCATCCGGCACATTTCCACCTAACATTCCTACCACTTTGGGCCTATAACCTTAGCCTTGTTCTTTCTGTATTTTGACATTTAACATTGAAATCCTTTCAGCTGTGTCTCCTGTCCCAGTTTACCTAGTCCAGTGGTGGCGAACCTATGGTACGCATGCCAGAGGCGGCACTCGGAGCCCTCTCTGTGGGCACGTGAGCCATGCCCCAGAGATGGCAACCGTCCCTCTTCAACCAGCCGCCCGCTAACTCGCCGAGGTCCCACTTGGCCGGATGCACCCCAGCACGGCTGGTTTCCCTCCCTCCTGGCCTCGCATGCTCTCCTTTTCCTGGGCACGACCCACTGCATTGCCTCCTCAGCTGTCGGCCATCTGTCCAGCTCAGAGGCGGCTTCCCTGAACTGCTGGCGGCAGGCTGCGGAGCCCTAGAGTGCGCTGGTCGAGGAGCCGGCAGGCTGTGACTGCTGATGGACACTGTTGGTCCCCATGCGCTCACTGGCCTCTGTATGCGGGGGCCAATGGTGTCAGGCAGCAGTCGCCCCGGCCCTTGCCTCACCTTGCCCTGCGACAATGGCACCCCTGCCCTGCCTCGCCTTGCCTCCCCTCACCCTGCAGGACGAGCCTCCTGCCCACTGCCCCACCTGCCAGAGACCCCCTGGATCTCC
Source organism: Protobothrops mucrosquamatus (assembly GCF_001527695.2). Classification (NCBI taxonomy): domain Eukaryota; kingdom Metazoa; phylum Chordata; class Lepidosauria; order Squamata; family Viperidae; genus Protobothrops; species Protobothrops mucrosquamatus. The sequence goes on from NW_015388434.1 coordinate 86,394, forward strand.
CCAAACCCTGCCCGCCCCCCACAGGCATTCCTCCCCATGAGCAACATTGAGGTGACCACGCCCACTTTGGCCACACCCACCCAGTCTGCTATGACCACCACAGCCACGCCCACCCAGTGGGTCATGCCCACCTGGCACCCGGTGATAAATAAGTGGGTTTTGGATTGCAGTTTGGGCACTCGGTCTCTAAAAGGTTCGCCATCACTGACCTAGTCTGATGGAAGACATTCTGTCTGGTAGGCAAAGTGTCGGCTCATAGGCTGAAAGCCTGTGTGCTTTATATCCTTCTTTCTTTATTTTTATAGGAACAAAGTAGGATGCCCACATATTTCATTTCTTCCAAAATCAGTCTGTACCTACAGTACTGTTTGGAATCATACATTGCCTATTTTTCACCACACCAAAACACCACTGGAAATACGGCACATTCTTTGAACATATATGGCACTTTCACTTTTTATCTGAATTAGCCAGTACCATTTCACAAGAATCAATGTTTATTCCTGACCTTCTGAGGTCCAACTCAAAAGCTTGCTTATGTTTCCCCACCAGCTCCCAGAATTTATCTTAAAGAATAATAGTATCTATCAAACTTTGCCACAAGTTATCCAAATAGCAGGGCTTCCTTATAAGTATGCCGTATTCAGTATAATGTTTGTGTTTATCAATTTAATGGAAAGAAAGAAAAAGCACATTATATATACCTGGGGTTGTTGTTGTTTTTTGTTCCCCCACTTGCTTTATTGTTTGGGGAATCCTCCCCTCTCAAATTTATATATCCACTAAGTTTGGTGTTCTTTTCCCTCACTACTTCCCATGTTGGCAGCATGGGAGGAACCTGCTTTTGCTGGAGTCAGTTCTGCATACCTGTCATCTGTGAATCAGAGGTGTCCACTGCCCATTCTTGCTTTGGGACAAGTCGTTCTTGAGCAAAGCATACAAAACAAAAATTAGGTGGCCTTTAGCTGTTTTCCACACAACTTCCAGTTTGTTTTTCTTTCAGGTGGGAATAGAGAGGAAAAAAAGCTTGAATCCAGATAATTTGGGAGAAGACGGTGACAATGCCAAGGAATGTGCTGTGCAATGAAAGGAAGAAGTAGCTCTTTGAAAACAATAAAAGCAACAAGAATTGAAGAAAAGGAACGCTGTGTCTCCCTTCTGTAGTCCGAAGAACCAAGAATTTGGGGGATATGTTTGCTGAGTAGTTTGGGTAGAATTACACTAAGTCAGGGGTAGGCAACCTTGGCTCTTTTATGACTCGTGGACTTCAACTCCCAGAATTCATAAAAGAGCCAAGGTTGCCTACCCCTGCACTAAGTATATAAGCTTGCAGTGCATTCAAGCCTGTTTTCATCTGTTCCAGTATACTTTTTAAAGCAAAACAACTGTGTTTTGTCAGCTCCAGTTGTCAAAATTCTATTCGTGTTATTTTCCAACTGTACACTTGACATTTCCTGACAACTGGTAATTCAGTCTTCAGTGGAGTTTTTCCAGGTGATCAGCAACAGCCCTGAAGATGGGTGGCATAGAAAAGACACCAGACTTTCTGTGTTTCTATCCTGCCCACGGCTCTCAGTGAGAAATTCTAAACAGCCTTTCCTCTCAGCTAGGTAGAGAGAACCATTGGGAACTCCAAATGAAAGACACATGATATCAGTTTTCCTATATGCCATCTTTGAGGAAGAACATTTAAATAATGTATACTACTTCCCTTGGTGAATCAGAAATCTTTTATGCAATTTACTTAAATGCCAGAGTTATTCTTTAGACATGATTTAGTAATAGTTACCAGTTAGAAGGTAGACTAGGTGACTTTTGGATCATTCTTTCCTGAGAAGATATTGAGGGAAAATAGATTTAATCTCAGTTAGATTTTTAGCTAGGCTGGTTACTATGTGTTCCCCAAATCACTACCATACTGCATACATTAAAATGCCGAACTTTTAAGTTTTGATGGGGTTGGTAAAAAAAATTGCTTAACTTTTGTAAATGTTCATAATGCTACTTTCAAATTTTGTCTTATCACTACATTTTATTTCGGAGATACTTCAAAGAAATAATTTTATGTGTTACTAAGCAATTAACGTTATTACTTTATACAAGATAGACATAATGGAAGTACAGGGAAGGTTTTTATGAATTCTTGTGTCCACATGATCTTTTTCATAGAGATGAAAACTTGACTTCTTGAAAAATCTCAGCTCACAGTTGTTGTTTTTAAGAATTAAGTTTCTAGTTTACAGGTTTCTAGGAATATTCCTAAATATGTCTGGACATATCTTTGAAGAGCTTCCTATGAGTACACATTGGGGCTTCAGTATTCTGCATATCCTTTTTAATCCCCCCATGGCCAAAAAGTAAAAGTTACCAATAGCTATAGGACAGTGGTGGCGAACCTATGGCACGTGTGCCAGAGGCGGCACTCAGAGCCTTCTCTGTGGGCACGCGTGCCATGCCCCAGAGATGACAACCATCCCTCTTCAACCAGTTGCCCGCTAACTCACCGAGGTCCCACGTGGCTGGATGCATCCCAGCACCCGTGCGCTCACTGGCCTTTGTGTGCAGGGGCCGCTGGTGTCAGGCAGCCGCCGCCCCGGCCCTGCCTCACCTTGCCCTGTGACAATGGCATCCCCGCCCTGCCTCGCCTCTCCATGCAGGATGAGCCTCCTGCCCACTGCCCCACCTGCAGAGACCCCCTGGATCTCCCCCAATCCAGCCCGGCCCCCACAGGCGTCCCTCCCCACGAGCAACATTGAGGTGATCATGCCCACCTTGGCCACACCCACCCAATCTGCCATGACCACCACAGCCACACCCACCCAATGAGCCACGCCCACCTGGCACCCGGCGATAAATAAGTGGGTTTTGGGTTGCAGTTTGGGCACTCGGTCTCTAAAAGGTTTGCTATCACTGCTATAGGAGTTGTAGTCTAATATATTGAGAGGACCACCAAGTTGGGGAGCTGTACATATCGATAATCACACTTTCTGTCAAGCAGAATTTGGAGTATCTTTGCATGGGTATTAATATTTTGTATGAGTACAGACAATTCTGTTGGGCATCTTTACCTCTGAAAATGCCAGGCACAATTGCTGGCAAGACATTAGGAAATGTGTTGTCTAGTTTAGTTACTCTACCCTGAAGCACAACATTGCTCAATAGATAGTGCCATGAAAGCCTACTCACAGAATCCTGTCTAAAATATTCTGGTATTATAATAAATCCCAGCTTTAAATAAATTACTAGGGCTAGACTAAAGGTAAATTTCACATATTTTGTCCTACAGACCATATTATTCTGGAAAATGGGGCTTGATGCCTGCTCTCCTGGAATTTTGTGGTTATGATGAAATTACTGTCCAATCACTTGTATAAGGAGGGGAAGGTATAACTTGTACTTACCTGTAGGCCAGTGATGGCGAAAGTTTTAGAGACCGAGTGCCCAAATTGCAACCCAAAACCCACTTATGCATCGTCGAGTGCTGGCTGGGTGTGGCCCACTGGCTGGGTGTGGCCCATTGGGTGGGCTTGATTGCGGTGGTAACGGCAGACTGGGTGGGACTAAAAAGTTCAATCAATCAATTCCAACTTTGCAAGATCTTTTTTTTTCCCGTGAGAAGTTGAAATTGACTGATTGATTGAACCTTTTTTTTTTTGCACATGGCGGTGGAGGCCTAAAGCGAAAAGGTTTTATAAAACCCAGCTGAAGGCCTAGGACTGGGGCGATGGCGCGTGTGCCCACAGAGAGGGCTCTGAGTGCCACCTCTGGCACCTGTGCCATAGGTTCGCCACCACTGCTGTAGGCCAACAGCAATTTCAGTAGAAGACAATATGTGAAGCTCAGGGGTGAACTCTAGAGTCCTTGCTGCTCTCTGAGCTTGGTGGTTTTCTTACAGTTGTTTCATTACCCAACTAGATAATAGCATCAATGCAAATAAAGTAAGTGTGGGCTTTTCTATTTGTATACTGTTTATATACAGTAGCTTGCCCTGCCAGTTTTGGTGGTTTTCCAATGCTAGATCTTTGAGTAGGGCATTGTTTTCCATTTGATTGTTTGCTTAGTGTTATTCCCTGCTTATTTGGCTGCTGGAGAGGATATATTCTGGTCTTTTTGTTTTCTTCTTAGCTTTTTTACTGTCTCTTTTGAATGGTATATACATGTGATTTATCTCTGTATGTCTATTGATGGTGGATTTGTCTGATTGCCAAATGTCTAGGAAATTCCTAGCATTTTGGATTTAATTTTGTCCAAGATGCTCACAGTTTCCCAGTTGAAACTATGGTTGAGTCAGTCCATGTGTTGTGTAGTGAGATTAAGGAGTTTTCATCATGTCTTCTGACTGTTAATTGGTATTCATGGATGTGCTCTGTTAGTCTTGTTCGTCTGTCTTCCATAATAACTGTTACAGTCTTTACACCATATACAGGCAATCCTCAACTTACAACAGTTCATTTAGTGACCAAAGTTATAACTTCACTGAAAAAAGTGACTTATGATCATTTTCCACACTTATGACTATTGCAGCATCCCCATGGTCATGTGATCAAAATTCAGACACTTGGCAACTGACTCGCATTTATGACCTTTGCAGTATCCTGGGGTCCCCTTTTGCAACCTTCTGACAAGCAAAGTCAATGGGGAAGCCAAATTTACTTAACAACTGTGTTGCTAACTTAACAACTGTAGTGATTCACTTCAGAAATGTAGCAAGAAAAGTTGTAAAATGGGACAAAGCCCACTTAACAAATGTCTCATTTTGAAACAGAAATTTCGGGCTCAATTGTGGTTGTAAGTCGAGGACTACCTGTATTATAGATGACTCTACAACATTCATCTATAGCATACAGTGAATCTTCTATAACAGGGTAAGGAATGGAACAGCCACTATGTATTCACTGGAAAGAATGCAACGCCGTAATCAACTTTCTGCCACTGCTTTGATTCAAGATCTAATTTTTCTGTAACGTATTTAACTTTTGTTCTTGATTTATATACCAGACTATTTGATCCTCGCTTTTGAGTTATTTTCATCTGCCCTTTCTTTGCTATATCTTATTTTTTACTGACTGTGTGAGAAGTAATTCTCACAATACCAGTAATGTCCCTTCCTTCATAATGATATATATTTTCTCGTTTGGGTAAACTGTAGGACAAAAAGCCCATTGTTGTCCTTTACTCACTTCATATCATCTAGCACATCAAGAAGCACATCTGCCTATGTCTCCTAGCTGCATTGAGCTGAATATTGTTTACTGTACTTGGTTTGCACATTTAGTTGCAAATCACAATATTTATAAAGTATTTAAATATTATGCAAGCTTGTCTGAACCAGCCCTTCATTTAAAATCTGCCTCAAAAATTGATGAATGCCTTTTTCAATGAATACTAAAGCTATGAGGTTAAGTAGAAGTCTTTAAAAATACTTATTTCACACGCTCTGATATATGGGTGTGGTAGAATATTCAGGAAACCTAATTAGATTTTACGTAATCTCAGAGAAAATGATTTGGGTAAGGGAAATGGACATGGGGAAGATTATTTCTATGTAATGTAGTACATGGCCCATTGGGGAGTTTAAAATGTAAATATGAACATATTTTTAAGGGCATCCAGAAGCTATTCTTCCCTTGGTGATCAAGTTTAAAGTGGTCTGAACAGTCAGTCCCTTTCAGGATATATCCTTATGAAGAATGCTCTAACAACAGTTAAGGTATAAGGGAATATGTGATAATCAGCAAATAACAGCAACATCCTGTACTTAACAAGACTTAACAAGAGAGAGGGGATTGTAGAATTGAGAAGGAGAAGCTAAGATTCCAAGCTGATATTTGGGCCCTCACAAATGAACCATCACTGTTGATTAATAACACCTGCCTTATATAGATTCTACTTTTAATTGACTTATTGGTATGCAGTCCATTGTTCAAGTGAATTGCAGATTGTAACTTACCACCTAATTTAAGTCCTCTATATGGACAACATCTTTCTATGGTATTGGCAGATTTGTAATGGGAATCCCATTAATTTATTGTGAAAATGTTATCTAACATACAGTAAATCAACCCCAAAGCCCTTAAAGACGTGAGAATAAATAAAAGGGCTTGTATTGCAATTATGTTGTTGTTCAGTGCCTCCATACAGATAAGTCATAACCTCTTGCACTAATGTATTGTTTTTTTACATATTTTGTAATAGGTTTCTACCTTTTAATGTACTTTGAAAAAGTCTATACACTGGCTAATTCTTTGTAAAAATATTGTGGCACTTCTCCACACCATCAGAGAAATGTCATTTTGGAGTTTAGGAAGGACTGTTGAATAAATGCAAATGAAATTCCACATTCACAGCAGTCATGTCTTCATTTTTACATTGTTCATTTTTTATGCAGTTCAAAAGGAAAAGATAATGCCATAAAATAATGACTTATTAAAACATGAATGGTTCAAAGTTTCAAGATGCATGTAAAAAGGTGACTATATGGGTGTAAATTTTACAACATACATAAGTGGTTTATGTTTGCCTTGTTCTGGATATTCTTTTAACTTTCCAGTCTAGTCTTTGGCCCTTGGATTTCCTGAAGTACTAACCATGTCCAGGCCTACTTTACAAAATATTACCATAAGGAATCCCAATGAAAATTATCCAATAATCTGCATAAAACAGAATGAAGTATAGGTAAAGGCATTGATTTCATTTTCTTAATGATGTCATAATTTTTGCTATGCACCTTTATAATCTGATATAGTTAAAGCTTATGGGTCATTTAATCACAAAGTAACTTGATCTGATCATTTTTCAGTATATGGAGTACTAATATCTTGTTATTAGGGGGAAATAAGGTAATTAATATCAGTCTTCATTGATGCTATTCATTTGCCTTGCGTAGGTCCTGAAGGAAGAACACTATCGGCTCAAAACCTTTGCCCTCTTTATCACGGCAAAATTGCCATTTGCACATACATTAGGCAAACTGTATTTTTTAGGTTGCAATTCTCACCACTTAAGTATTATGGACCAAACTATTAGCAAAATATTAAGACTGCCTATACCTCTGATCCAGAATAAGTATCTCAGGGAAGAAAGAACTTGGGAACTTCAAAAAGTCTTCAACTTTGATTAGGAATCTTCCTCACTTTGCTCCTATGTCCTTCTGCTCAGGATGCTGACTAGTAATGCCAGGAAAGATTGATGCAATCCAACAATGCCAAATATAAGCTCTACACATACCACATTTGTTATTAGTCCACCTGTCCCTTTGCCCATGCCAAAGCAAAGCAAATGTCCTGTAAGAAACTTGAGGGCTGGATAAAAAACTTTCCTGGTCAGTATTTGCCTGTCCATCACAAGAGATTCCCTATGCCACGTTTGGAGAGCTGTTGCCAGCCTGTTTATAACAGCCTGATCCACTATAGTCAGCTAATTTTGCTCTGCATCCATCAACCTGTAATAACAGAGTGGAGTATGACAGCTTAAAAATAAAATTAGCCATTATTATAGCCATTATTGTTTATAAATGGGATATCCTCTACTAATTATTAAATTATAATTAGGTATCAAAGGAGAGCATTTTACTATATGAGGGAGGGCAGCTCTGTTCAAATAAGTGCAATACCTGATCAATGTAACACAATAACAAAATCAAAATTCATTACATATTTCCTTTTCTTATATATTTCTTTTCATGTAGGCAGCAATAAGAAAAGAGAAAAAACTAATGCAGGTAAATTTGGAAATGCAATTGTTGCTAAAATATACATAAGTAAAACAAAATGCACAATCATAGATTTTATTTTCTATAATGTCCATTTCTGTATACTTTGGTTAACAATTTGGCACAAGAGTAGAGCCAAAAGAAAGAAAGAAAGAAAACTCCTATATAGATACAAATTCAGACTGGAAATATATTTGTATTTTTTGCTTTTTAAGTAGATTTTATTATTAGCACAGCAACATCAGAATTTTACAACATTTGACACTTTTGTGAGTTGTTTTGGTTTAATTCCAAAACGAAGAATCACTGAGAGACAACTTCATCACTTCTTGTTTAATTTTCCCCTTTTGAGAAACTATTGCCATCTTGTGGTTTGATGTTGGTAGTGTAACTCAAATACTGGGGAGAAAAATCTAGCAACATGAGTTAAATTGAAATAAAAGTACAAAATGTGAATGTTTTTATAAGAAGATGCATACAGATAGTTTTAAAAATAGACATACATTACAAACAAAAAATATTGATAATTTTTTTTAAATTATCACACAGTCAGATAACAATCTGGAGACTCAGAAAATTAAAAATGATTTAAATCAATAAAAGCAGAACATAGCTAGTTCTAAATTTTCATCAGGAGTTGGATCAAAATGAATCTCAGCTATCTACATGCTGAGCAGATCATTAAGTGGTGGCGCAGTGGTTAGAATGCAGTATTGCAGGCTAATTCTGCCAACTGCCAGGAGTTCGATCCTGATTGGCTCAAGGTTGATTCAGGCTTCCATCCTTCCGAGGTCCGTAAAATGTTGGGGGTAATAGACTGACAATATTTGGTTTTTAATTCGGCTTTTATTGGGGTTTATATTTTTTGTATTTCTGTATTTTTGTATTTTGTGTATAGTATTTGTTTTTTAATATGCTGTGAACCGCCCTGAGTCCTATGGGAGAAGGGCGGTATACAAATTAAATTAACATTAACATTAACATTAACATTAACAACATTGACTCTGTAAATTGCTTAGAGAGGGCTGTAAAGCACTGTGAACTGGTATATAAGTCTAAGTGCTATTGCTATCATTATGCAAAATAAAAGAATAAGCACATCATTACTGGCATCAGTGTCTCAAGAGACCAAGATCCATTTTGCAACAACATAACTCAATGAAACTGTCAATAGTGACTATCAGCATTTTCTAAAACTTTTTAAGAACATTCGTCTTCTCAGCTCTTGCAGTTACATTAATGGAAGGGCAGAGCTACAGTGACAGTGCTAACTTGAAAAAACAGAGAAGACCCTGATCTGAGAGATTCTTACAGTGTTTTCTTTCATGCACTTCTCATTCATTGAATTTGATGGTCAACAATGCTTGTTTCTAGTGAGATTGCTGATTTTTAAATGCAATTCAAAGCATCTATGTGTTTTCTATTCAACCATTTGAAGGTGCATTTTGAAGCAGCATCTGGAGAATCATTCCTGATATAGTTACCACTGAATGCCACACTTTGAAATGCAACAAAACCTATCGAACACCAAACTGGGGATAGATAATACCAGTTGCCATCCTGGCAGACAATTCTCTAACAGGATTGTCCATGGAAAAACAATAGCAAGAGAAAATAGAATCACTAGGAATATAACAGAAAAAGAGTTGGAAGGGACCTTGGAGGTCTTCTAGCCCCACCCCCTGCTCAGGCAGGAAGCCCTATATCGTTTGTCTGAATCTGTCCAATCTGTTCTTAAAAACTTCCAGTGTTGGAGCATTCACAAATTCTGGAGGCAGGTTGTTCCACTGGTTGTCCTCCCTGTTAGGATATTTCTCCCTAGTTCTAGGGTGTTTCTCTCCTTGATTAGTTTCCATCCATTGCTTCTTGTCCTGCCCTCTGGTGCTTTAGAGAATAGATTGACTCCCTCTTCTTTGTGGCAACCCCTGAGATATTGGAACACTGCTATCATGTCGCCCCTAGTCCTTCTTTACATTAAATTAGACATGCCCAATTCCAGCAACCTTTCTTTATGTTTTAGTCTCCAGTCCCCTAATCATCTTTGTTGCTCTTCTCTGCACTCTTTCTAGAGTCTTAACATATTTTTTACATTGTGTCAATCAAAACTAGATATTCCAAGTATGGTCTTACCAAGGCATTATAGAGTGGTATTAACACTTCAAGTGATTTGATTCTATCTCTCCATTAATGTAGCCTAGGATTGCATTGGCTTTTTTGGCAGCTGCATATACAATATCACATTTCTGTAGGAACTTATATTGTAGCATGGCTATACAGTATTACAATGACCTTATTATTAAAAATAGTCTTTTATTTCAGGAAACAGTCCTTTGGTTTTATTTATTTTTCAGAAATTCATTTTTATTTTTTATTTTGGTCATTTATTTTTTACCATATAAATGATACCACTTAATACATAGTCTTTCACATTCATATGAAATGTGGAGATTGAATTGCCCTTTTTAGAATATATATTTTGTAGTTCTCTTGGTTTTGCTCTTGAATTTTCCTTTTTAAAGCAAAATTATAAACACTTTTTTATCCTTGCAAGCTTCTTTCAGGTAAGTCCTTTTTTCAAGTCTGTCCTTTATTTTTTCCAACAAAATATGTTCAACCGTAGGCTAAAGGCTGGCCTATTGTTTAAATAAATATTATAAGCAAGAGACTCCCAAGACTCCTGGACAAAGCAAAGTCATACTTTTATACAGGATGTTGCACGATATTCCAAAACTCTTCACTGTATCTGAAAAAGACCTACACCAACATTGCAGAGTACTACAGTCAATGTTGACAGATGATGACATATACAATATTGATGCAAACTTTAGAAAGCTTTTTGGAGATGCATTTCAAACATCCTTAAAACCACCAGTCCATTTATTAATGAAAATTAATCAGAACATATTCCGGCTAAATAATTGCTTTATATAACATGTTACCTCCACAATGATATAGATACCTCTATATCTCTTCACAAATACTGAAATATTTATCCTGACTAAAACAGCTATGCATTGGAGACTCGTCCCACAGAAAAGAATCAACATTTTCTGCAAAAAAAAACTAAAGGCAGTAAATAACTTGAAAAGCCAACACAATGCAAAGCACCAACTTCTAAAGGCATATTTAACTGTGGGGACCAGTCATTACTTCAGTTAAATATGCCTCTAGAAGTTGGTGGCATGTATTTGTTTAATTTTTTTTAAAAATCAAGAAACCTAGGGTGCATGGTAGGCCACATATGGTCTAACTATGCGCTAATCTTTGATAGGAATTTCTAGCCAGGAAAGTTGCTGCTGTTGCTATAGTTGTAAACGTCCTACACATAAGCACAAAAGATTACCTGATCCAGCCTTTGGAACTACTTACCAGGGAACAGTACACATTCACTTGGATTACACTGACTATAGAGCAGTGGTTCTCAACCTTTTTAAACAACCGGTCGTAAGTCGAGGACTAAGCCGGTCGTAAGTCGAGGACTAAACCGGTCGTAAGTCGAGGACTAAACCGGTCATAAGTTGAGGACTACCCAACCGGTCGTAAGTCAAGGACTTTCCCTGCCTGGGAGCGCCGTGCATGCGTGGTTCCGCCCCCTGCGCCGGCCGAGGCGTAGCTGGCAAGCGGCAGAGACGGAGCAGGCCGACCACCAGCTGGCCCAGCCCAAGGGAGGTAAGGCACCCGCTGGAAAAGGGGGAAAAAATGGCGGACAAAAAAAATGGCGGACAGCCTTGCTTGGCGACCCCCATGAAATGGTCGATCGACCCCAAATGGGG
>NW_015388434.1:98224-140754 GCF_001527695.2 Protobothrops mucrosquamatus
TTTTAAGACTAAGCAGTGGCTGGTGCTGAACCAATTTGAATAAACTGACATTTTATATTGTAAAGAAGGATGTTCAGTTGGAGAAAGAAAGCATTCAGTAAAAGAGGATATAGAATTGCAGGAATGCTGTGGCAATGAGATAATTTTATGGATGCTATTAGAAAGGAGATAATGAAGAAAGAAATGCAGATATACTTGTGGGTAAAAAAAATAGAAAAAGGGGAACATCTTTTTCTGTACTTCCTTCCCATACTTTTCTTTTGTATTAGGTTTTTAAATATAGCTAGTCGTTTCTCATGATTCTGTGACCTATTTTAAAATACATGTAAATGAAATACAGAAATGTTTTAAAATGACATTTAAAATAGGGTTCATACAAAAATCTCAAATACATTACAATTAATTTGATTACAGGAAGAAGTAACCACACTAAGATTTTTTTAGCTGTGAAAAACAAAAGACTGTTGTGGTATTTTAGAGATAAATTTATTATTACTTAAGTTGTATATAACAAATGCATACCGCCCAGAGCCCCTCTATGAGACAGATAGTGAGTGGTTAATATGTTTGATAGCTAGACAGACATTGCAACTGATGATGCATCTAATATTGTAATCTGCCTCCAGGAAAGGATACACATTAGATCAGTACAGATACTCCTTGATTTGCTAACACAACTGGGACCAGAATTTTGGTCACTAAGTGATGTGATCATTAAGTGAGCCATCACATGAACAGACCCAATTTTACTACCAGTCATTAAGCAATGAGGTGGTTGATAAGTGAATCAAATTGTCCTTAAGTAAATCTGTCTTCCTCAATTGACTTTGCTTATCAGAAGCTGGCTGGCAATATCACAAATTGTGTTCACCTGATTGCAAGACACTGCAACTGTTGCAAATGAGAGCCAGTTGCCAAGCACCCAGATTGCAATCACATGATTGTGCAGATAATGAAATTGTCGTAAGTGTGAGGATGAGTTATAAACTGTTGTAACTCTGAACTGTTGTTAAATGAACAGTAGTAAATCAAGGACTACTTGTAATTTTGCTATTGTTGTTTTATTAAAAACAACTGATGTATATATCCAAGCATCTTTAACTTTTACAAAGGAAATGGTTGTTATTCAGTCACTAAGTTGTGAGACCCCATGGACCATAGCACACCAGCCCCCCCCTCCCGTCTTCCACTGTCTCCCTGAGTCTGCCCAAACTCATGCCCACTGCATTGATGACGCTATATAATAATCTCATCCTCTGCCATCCCTTTCTCCTTTTGCCTTCAATCTTTCCCAACATCAGGGGCTCTTCCAATGAGTCCTCTCTCCTCATTTGATGGCCAAAGTATTTGAGCTTCAACTTCAATATCTGTCCTTCCAAAGGATAGTCAAGGTTGATTTCCTTTAGGAACAAAGGGAATAGGCCATCTTTTAGAGTTAAAATCACAGTATTATTGACTGAGAGCCATGTTAAACAGGGAGAGGGATCACTATGACAGTGGGTAAGATCATGATATAAAAGCGGGTTCCTAACATAAAAGCTGGTGGGCAAAAGAAAAAAAAAATTAAAGGAAAAAAAATTATAGACAATTATTTTTTAAAAAATCAACATTTTAAATTGATTTTGATTGCTGCAAAAACAGCTGCATGCAGCTCCCTATGGACTGGGAAAGTCCACTCATGCTTCAAAACAGTGGTTCCCAACCTTTTCTATACCCTGCACCCCCTACTGATATATTCTCACACCCCTTACAAAAGTTTGAAATAACAGCAACAAATTATGCATATACACTATAATTTTGAAAACCCAAGTTTTCGCACCCCCTGGAATATCATCTCGCACCCCTGGTTGGGAACCCCTGCCTTAAAAGATACTGTAGGTGGTTCCCATGACATCTAATAAAGTACTGAAGTACTTTCTTCTCTCAGACCCACATTTGACAGGAAGTTACAGAAGATTGCTCTTATTTGGACATTTTTGTTTATTGATTTGCTTAATTCTGCAAAATCAGTGTTTACATTATGCTCAATATTCACCGACTTGTTTGTAGTCCCTCCTAAACTACCCCTCTCCGGGTTGCTCTTTTTTGAATTTTGTATTTCTTATATATGGACAGGGCTATATGCATACATAATATACTGTGACTCAATAAAAATATATTTTCTATGGTTAATACTGTTGTCTGATTCCATGAAACCAGTATAATGCAAAATAAAATTTGGAGCTAAATGAAATGTACAACTCTGCCTTAGCACTTTGCATTGAAATGTGGTTGTCTAGCACAGGGTGATTGAGAATGTCTACGTACCAAACTGATGAATATCAGAGCCAACTAGGATTCTATGAGCTTAGTAAATATGAAAACAGCACTATCTGCAAAAATGAGAAATTATAGACATACAAGAGCAAATGCACATGTGATACACAGAAAACAGAGCACGCTAGTGCATTGTAAAGTGCAAATCATTAATGTTATACATTACCAAGTTTATGAGCTATTGGCAAGAGAAAAGCAGATTTGGGTTACTCATTCCATGCAAATACACTAATATTAAGGTATCAATCAATTTCACTTGCTTCCATTCACAAAATTTCAAGAAAAGCAATAGAAGTTACTTTTGAATAGATCTGCTATGATGGAAATTTTTGATTTTGATCCAGGTTGTATTAGCCTATTCTAAAAAGGAAGATGTTTTCACTGATAGACACTTTGTAGATAACACTTTGATTCATAAGTTATTATGTTCCTTGGATTGTAAAAAATGTAACTTGCTAGTTCTCTGTACTGGAAAAATAATAGATTTATGACAGTACACGTTTTACTGGTTTTACCAGTAAAATAGTAGTGGCTTGTCAACCCTAACTCCAAAGAATGTCCAAAACGCTAAAAGCACATCGTTTGAACTATCCAGAGGTTCAGGAAAAAGCAAACTTATGAAATTTCCATCAGTCAGAAATCTACACCAAAGCAAGAAGCGAATCTGAAGGCATATATCCGAGAATCAATCAAGAATTGAGTTGCCCCTTCCAAACAAAAATCTCTTCCCCTACTACATCTTCGCTGAAGTATGTAATCGAAAGGGGTGGAGAATCATTTGATTGAAACTACTGTAAGCGGAGTCAAAAATTCTTTTGTAATTCCTCAAAAGGAGATTTTCATCGGCATCCTGGGATTTAGCTCTTGCTAAATTCAATTCTTTTGTCTTCATTTGATTTTAGCACAACAGATTACGAAACCTTTATATTTTCTGTCTGCGCAATAGGGATGAACAGTAAGAAGAAATATATTAAGTCTACAGATCACGTATTTTGGATCATTTTCCCGCCCAGCAAACACGGAAACCGGAAACAAGGCTTATAATCTCTATTTTCCACCTTCGCAGCAGAAATTCCTAAAGCATCCCTAGAAACAGAAGGATAACATTGCTGGAGATGGGAGGGGGGGGGAAATCATCTCTGCTTGTACTGGATGAAGGGCACTTTTCTAGCGATCGTATGCCTGCATTTGGGGCGCGAAAAGATCCCGTTCGCGCTCAGGACTGTCGCGCAATCTCTATGGCTGTCGACTTAGCTCCACCCCTGCGCGTCCTGGCGCCAGGAAGGCGGAAGAAGTTCGACGGGAGGAGGCGGAGGAAGACGATTTCTCGCTCCTTCTCGCGGCGCTTCCCTCCTTCTCCCCTCCGCGGCCTCCCCCTTTCTCTGGCCGCTCGCGCAGCTGCTCGGCACTCGCTATATAAAGGGCGAAACAAGCGGAGCAGACGGCTGGCGGCTGCAGCCCAAGGGCCGCCGTGTGAGGCCGGGCCGCGGGGGGAAGAGCGAGAGGGTGGCTTCTTCCGCGCGGGCGGGTTAGCCGGGCTGAGAAGGACGCCCCTGAGGCGAGACAGGGCGGAGGAGGAGGAGGCGGACAACAGCGGCGGCAGCAGCGGGGAAGGGGGCCCTAGCTCGCCTCAGCCTGCTCTTGTCCGGAGGGGGGTGTTCGGGGGCGCCCTGCCTCGGGGTGTGTGTCCTACCCAGGGGTGGTGCGGGACATGGCGAGCTCGACTAACACAAACCCCGTGGTAAGGACGAGGGTTGCGCAAGGGGCTCTGAACGGGAGGGCGGCGGGTGGGTGCTCGGCTTGGGGAGGCGAGGATGGCGGGGCAAGGGCGGGACGGCGGCGGGAGCAACAGCAGCAGCCCCAATTCGCGGGCTTCCGTCCATTCCTCCTGTGGGGCAAGGAGAGGGGCGGACGAGCGAGCGCTGGATGCTGCTTCGGGGGAGTCACGGAAGAGGCGCCGCGGGGTCTGGAGGGAGCCCGCTTCGTCTCTGCGAGTGGGGGGCGGGGAGGGAGTCGGGGGACGCTCGGGAGTGAGCTGGCGGTTTTTCCCCGCCTTGGAGGAAAGGCCGGGGGGGGGGGAAGCGTGCCGGGAGGTGAGGTTTCGTCCCCCAAGCATTTAACCTGCTATGGTAGTGGTCGAAACCGCCTCTTTCCGCAGACTATAGGCATTGGTAACGAATGGTTGAAAAGCACCTTTAATTCCTAGTCTGGCAGAGAACGTCTTTCCCTTCCCTTCACGCAGGGAGATGTAGGTTTCTATCTTATCTAAATGGAGAAAAGGCCCTTTTGATCCGTCCGAGTTTTCTTCAGGAAGCGCTTTTATTAATCGCCTCTCTCCTTTCCCGCCTCCTTTTCTATGCTTCTCCCTTCAGTTCTTAGAGGACAAGGCTCAGTTTCTGAGTCTCGGTTTCACATCGGTATACAATAAGCAGTCACACGGAAAAGAAAGAAAGAAAAAGAAAAAAAAAACCTCCCGGCCCCTTTCAATCATGTTACCTTGTTCTGCACTAAGAAAAAAAAAAACAATGAAAAAATCAAATGCACTCAAAAATAAGCACCCCACCGGCCAAAAAAAATGAACCCCTGCTGACCAACCGAAGTCCTGATGCTGATTTGGAGGCTCTCATTTTGTGCTCTCAGATCCATCATGGCTTCCCCTTGCTTTTCTCTCTCCCTGCTCCTTGTGTTCCTCCTCCCTGTGGCTGCCCTGTTTATATAGAGCCATTGCCGCTCTCTAATATAGACTCTGCCAGGATGGGAAGGTGCTTTCCAGCCCCACGTCACCGCCTCTCCATTTAAACACCACATCAGCCTTTAAATACGGAGAGAGCTGTGGAAAGCAGGCTGGGAGGTGCCTGCACTACATAGGCACAGACCAAAAAGCGCTGTCTTTTGTTGCTTTGGAATAGAAGCTTTTCACTAGCTCTTTTCAAATTCGGGTTAGCCGGACTGTCACATGATAAAATAGCTGCTGTTTCTTGTTTTTATGTATAGGGTGATTTTTTTCTTTGTAAATGGTGTAAAATGCGGAAGAGTTTTTATTCTACCTTTATTTTATAAAAGTTCTATGGGGTGACTGGCTGAGCGCAGTGGGATTTTGAATTAGTTTTCAGTAGGAAATTGAAACAGCATATAATTACATTCTGTAATAAGATGCAGCATGTAATTATTTTTCTTGCTCTTAAAATATTTTTCACCTTTGGAATGTAATAAATTTTTATGGATATTATTGAATTGTTCTAACTCATGCCATCTCAGTTAAATCTGGTTGAGAATTGAGCTTTAGTACAATAGTTATCAGTATAACATTGCCCTACAGCAAAATAATTTGATTTTAACAGTCAAAGATAAGCATTTGAATGCTCTGTAATGTATAGTTGCCATAGTCTTAATCTTTTATGTTTTAAAAAGTGAAATTCTGCTAAAAATGGGTTTTCCATGGAATTTTACATTTACTTAATTTAGGTTGTTTTCACTTTTAAAGAACCTTCAATGTTTTGAAATATCACAAGAGTATATAAACATTTTCAAACGGTTATTTGTGACTTTTTAAAGCCTAAATTGTATAGGTCTGTGATTGAAGATGTCATTAATGATGTCCGAGAAGTCTTTCTTGATGCAAGTGTGGATGAGCAAGTCCTTGTGGAACTTAAAACAGTAAGTTATAACTTCATGTGTCTCAAATAATTCTTGCCTTTTAGCAGATGAGGGCTATAAACATGGTCACGTAAATGCTCTGGGCCTGTGAAGAACAGTCTTGCCTGATCAAGGAAATTAATTAATTCAGCCATTTCTGCAAATATTATTATTCTCTAGTCATTCTTCCATTGTGGATAGTGTCAAACCTTTCCACTTTTTGAGCATACAATAATTTTGCTGCAGTTATATATAAAAACAGTACCATGACTTTATTCTAGTTACCTATCCATTGGTCCCAAAAGAAATGTCTCTGATTTCAGTTATGCTTTAATCTTTTAAAATGTTCTAAATTAATGTATGCATTTGTATCTAAAAAAAATTGGCTTTTAACACATCCACCAAACATAATAAAATGTCCCTTCATGTCCAACAAAGATTCAAAACACCTTTATGCATTACAGACAATTTTTTGGGTGACAAATACAATGCAAACTATGCATCATTTTATAAAGATTAACTTTAAAATTAGAACATAAGAGAAATTTTAATCCTTTCAACAACCTATTTTCCCTTTGTTCCATTTGCATATTGTAACAAAAAATTTAGCCCATTTTATATATTCACTTGTCTCATATTTCAACCAAAATTATACATTTTAGCAATAACACATTTCTCTTCAGTATATAATTTTGTTTCAAATTCACTCTTAGAATGTTAAAAAAACCAATTATCTTTTATCCATTATGCTTCAAGTATTCCTCCATAGATATCAATAGGAGCTCAAAACAACCTTTTATTTCCTCATTTTTCATGTAAGAGATACAAAAATAGATTAGATGGTGGTCCATACTAAGTTTCAACTACACTAAACTACCCAACATTGGCCAAGGAAGTCAATTTTTTAAAGACATTGGTAGCATGCTACAAAGAGTCAGCTGACTAGTGATAAATTGTTTCCAATGTTACATTTTTAAAATGTGTAACTATCATACATGTCAGTAAAATGAAACACAACCTAAAGTTTGTTTATAACTTACATTGTTATTTGCTCACCAGTAAATATATATATTTTTAAAAATAAATACAGCTATGGGAAAACAAATTGCTGCAATCCAAAGCTGTTGATGGATTTCATTCAGAGGAACAGCAACTTTTACTGCAAGTACAGCAACAACAGCAGCAGCAGCAGCAGCAACAGCATTCCCATCATCATCACCACCCGCAGCCACAGCAAACAGTTCAGCAACAGTCCCAGCAAGTCCTTATTCCGGCAACACAGCAAAGTAAGACTCTTTCTGAATCTTAAGAGTGTTGTTGCCAATGTTCCAACCTTGTAATCAGAAGATTACTGGCACTCACCAAAAACATTTGTTAAAAATATTTTCCTAACAATAACAATCCCGTGAGATAGTTTGGTCTGGGAAAAAGTGACTGGCCCAAGTCACTACCTCATAAGATTCCTATGAAACTCAGTTGATGTTACTGCCAAGTTTTTGTTTTATCAGTTTGATTTTAAAAGTTTTAATATAGTTTTTATGTTATTTTAATATTTGATTGGGAGCCACCCAGAGTTTGTTATAAGATGGGTGGCTATTTAAATGTTTTAAATAAAATATGTATTATTTGTAGTTTCAGTTTTTTATAGCTGTTGCCCATTTGAATTCATAAAGTGTCTCCTGAAAGCAAAATATGTCCATGTAGTATGCAGGAAAGTTGATACTATAATAGCTTTTTTCTTACATTTTCTTAAATTTAAATAACTTTAGATAAAATTCTAACTCACGGATGAGCATCTTTTTCTCAAGGTCCATTTTTTAAAAATTATATTTTTGTTCCTCAAGGGTTATGAATGATATTCTTACTGACAAAAGTATGTCATTGAATGCATAGGCAGCAATGTTCAGACTTTATTCAGGCTTTGGGTAGGTTAAAGGTTGAAAGAGTTTAGATGAAAACTTGTGTTGTCAAAAATTGCCAGTGGCAGAGGCCTAAGCAGGCATACAGATTCTTTGAATGAGATGCAATTTTACATTTATTCAACTTGCATTTAATAGTTTTTAAAACAAAATGAGACAAAATTAAGGTCAAGGAAGGATACCTCCCTACTCTCCTATATGCATGTGGACATTAGTGAATAAATCTTCAGGGAAGTCATGCTCCATTTCCTGAGCTAAATCTTTGATTGGACTTTCTTTGCACTTCCTTGTGCAGGGAAAAGTGTAGGATTCTAGGATAGGGACATGATGGAGCTGAAAAAGAAATATATGACCAGCCAGACTGTAGAGTTTTCATGACTGAATTATACCTCAGAGCTGAGGTTTCAATTATGAAACTAATTTAACTAATAACTAATGATTGTAAGCTGCCCATACCTACCCTATATTAAAATGGGCAGCCAATAAATTTTATACATAAATAAATAATTTTATTCATGAAACAGCCATTTTTAACCTTGAAGTAGAATGTGCTCCAAATTGAAAATATTTTGCCCACCACTGAAAGAACAGTTACAAATTAATTACATAGACATTGAGGATTTTTGTATTTATTACAGACTGCTTTTACTTAACTATATATTTTATATCAGAGTTTACAATATATTTAATACAAAAACCTTGTTTGAAGAGGAAGCATAATAGTTTGTTATTAATAAGCCTTGTAAAATGTTTTATGACGATCATAGCAGTGATTGCTTGTTTTATTCCAGCACCTCAGCCTCAAGTTATTATGCCAGATTCCAAACTGATACAGCACATGAATGCATCAACCATGGTAAGAATATGTAATTCATAATGTTTTAACTGTGCACAATAAAAATCATATAAGGGAAGATAATTTTATGTACTAGTTCTCTTATACAATGTGTTTTCTTCCTACTTCACTATTTTACCAAGTTCAAGACTTCAGCTATGTTTATTGTTAGGAATTTATTTCAACAAAACATGATTTAGATAGCATCACCTACTGCCTTCACATTCATGATCTCTTAAAAAAAAGGCAACTGTCTTGTGCCAATAGATAATTAAAATTGGTCTCTTCTAATTAATTGTCCTTAATACTTAAAGGAATCTATTTTACTGTTAACTAGAAAAATGCCTTAAATTATTTAAAGATGCTTCATTGATCCAAAACAAGGGACAAATATGTTTTCTTAAAAAAATAGAATGGTTGCAAAATTTGAGAAGAAGCCCAGTTTTAAACTATCAGATTTTATCTATTTCTTAAGCACTTCACATTAGATTTGTGCAAAATTGGTGATAATTGCCATCAGCTTTTCATACTTGTATGTAGCTAGAATTAGTTTAGGTTTTACAAGCAATAGATTTTTCAGAAAACGACAGGCGAACATTAAAAATAAGTATCTTTGCATTCATACACACAAATGCTACTTAAGATAGGGCATTGCATTTAAGTTTGAAAGGTTCGTAGCTTAAATACTTTAAGGATTATATCAATGAAGTATCTTAATAGGGAGCTCTGGCCTCTACACTTTTACATCTGTGTTTGCCTATCATCTAAATCAGTGGTTCTCAACCTGTGGGTCGGGACCCCATTTGGGGTCGATCGACTATTTCACAGGGGTCGCCAAGCAAGGCTGTCCGCCATTTTTTCCCCTTTTCCGGCGGGTGCCTTACCTCCCTTGGGCTGGGCCAGCTGGTGGTTGGCCTGCTCCGTCTCTGCCGCTTGCCAGCTACGCCGCAGGAGGCGGAACCACGCATGCGCGGCGCTCCCGGGCAGGGAAAGTCCTCGACTTACGACCGGCTGGGTAGTCCTCGACTTACGGCCGGTTTAGTCCTCGACATACGACCGGTTTAGTCCTCGACCTACGACCGGTTGGGGTCGCGGCATTAAAAAGGTTGAGAACCACTGATCTAAATTATGTTTAAAATAAATGAAATTATGAGAGCATGTAATCATAATTAAAATCTCATGGGTGCTGTAAGCTGTTCTTTAAGCATGACCAAATTGGGATCAAATCAAGAATTAGAGATTTGGGGGTGGGGGCAGAGTTGCTGTATTTTGCGTAGCTAACAACAGTGCATAGGCAACTTAACTTGTGCTGGGTTATTAAATATTGTTCTGTCTTATTTGGATTTAAATCTGTCAACAAACTGAATAAATTTCAGTTTGATTCCTAAGTTTGAAGAGAACATAAACTTTCACTTGTTATCTGAAATCCGCATTCTTCTACAAATGTGCACAAGAATGTATACAAAGATTTATGTGATGCTCTTCTTCTGGCAAGTCAATTCATTTCATTAAAATTAATAGAAAATTACTTTTTAAATGAAAAATAGGAGTATGATAATATGTATGATGTTGAATGTAGCTTAGTTTGACTAAAATTATAAGAGTAAGAAAGCATTTGGCATGTAATAATCTATAAATCTCTGCCTTGCTAAACCTCAGGTCTGATTTCTTAATTTAATGTTTTGTACTTTATTGGTTGAACCATTTATCTTTCAGAGTGCTGCTGCTACAGCAGCCACTTTGGCTTTGCCTGGTGGAGTTCAGCAGATACTCACAAATTCAGGTATTTTTTTAATCTTAATTTTTCAGTTCAAATATTTGTATGGTGCTTCTCATTAAAATCTCAGTGAGCTTGCAACAAATCCTATTTCAAAAACCAATATTAGTATATGGAAAGGAAAACAAGAATGTATGACCCAGCTGATGTAAGCTGACTTTGGTTGATAGAGGTAGAACTATCCAAACTTAAATCTCAATCTATTACAAGATAAAGATTGTATTGAAAGTTATGGATTGTAATCTACCATGCTGGTCTAGTGTACTTGTTAGATAGATATTTTTTTTCAACTTCCCAACCTACAATGGAAAAAGAATAACTCAGCCAAAATCATCCAGGTAGCTTTAATGCTTAAAGAAAGACTATAATCTGGGTTTCCCATTCCTAATCCAACACTTTCACTACTACACCACATTGGGAAAAATGTAAACTGACTTTCAAAATATAATAATACTATTAAAGTAAAGATATAAATAAATCAATAAAACCTGTAATGCAAGAAACGTTTTCTTAAAGCTCAGTTTTCAAAAACATGCCTAGAAAAAGTATGCATTATTCTCAAGAACTCAAATAGAATGATTAGTGAGAACATTCCAAAGTTTTAACAATTTTAAAAAGTATTCTATAATGCAACCTTTTCATTTTTCATTAGCAGACCTTAAATCTCAACTAATAGGAAGTATTGCATGGAACAAAATATATAGGTGCAAAAATTAAATCCCCTTTAAATTGAAAGCAATGTATTGGATTTTGCCTGCAGACAAAGTGATAAATGTAACTATCCCAGGACATAATTTGAAAACTTTATGTTTGCTCAGAGATTAAAATGTCATTGAAATGTAGCTGAAAACTGATCCAGATTATGGATAGTTAGTTTTTATAATCATACTGTTCAGGGAAAGGAGTTAAATGGACATGTTCATAGTGTAAAAACTGATCATTTAGTTTGACAGTGCAGGGATAGCAGTTTTTTTGGTAGTCAGAAGTTATACTTTTAATTTTATTTATTGTTTTTTGCTTTTGTTCTTCCACCTCCAGAATGTGGTGGTGGAAGACTACTTTTGGGTATTTATATAATATGCCACTGACTTTTCTGACTCCAGAGGTTTTGTCTTAACACTATCCTTACACTGTTGAACATCTATAAGAAACTATTGTGGGAGATCATTTGGAGTGTTGGAGTGAGATGCTATTAATATGCAGATAGCGCACAGCTCTACATCTCTTTACCAATTAATTGCAAGGAAGCAATTTTGAACAACTTTTAAATGTTGCATAATTTTTATAATGGACTAGATGCAAGAAAATAGGCTGAAGTTAAATCTAGACAAGGTGGAGGTGCTGTTACTTGCACTAAAAGAGCTAATCTGTATTCTGGGAGTACTCTGACCCTCAAGTGTCTCTGGATTTGCAAATACTGTATTTAGTAAGGAGAGTGCCTGCACAATTAAGGCTATGTACCAGCTGTGATTTTCTAAAGAGATCATGCTTCCTGAGCTATGACTTCCTGAGATGATCGCCATTTACCAAGGTAGTTTTCTACACCTTGGTAATGTCGCATTGTACTAGCACAACATGATTTTGTATAGGACTATTCTTGAAAGATTTAGTTTGGCCATGTCATGCAAATTCATTGGAGAGGTCAATGATGCTAGGAATGGTTAGTGGATCCAGAAGAAGAAGCAAACAACTTGCTGGCTTGATATCATCAAAGCTGATACAAAAATGAACATCTAGCTACTAAAATTAGCTGTGCTTGACCGGGTTGCATGGAGAGCACTTGCCTATAAACTTGCCAAGATTAGGACATGACTCTGCGGCCCCCCTCCCCCTGCAGTTCGTAAGGCCAGGGTCGTGACTGGAGCGCGGGCATGGCCAGAACTGCTCAGCCCTCCGGCTGCCTCCCGGCCATACGGTGGACCCGGCAGCACCACCTGCCACCTTAAGGGGAGCGGCCGCAAGGGGGGTGTCCGCCGCAGGACTCCGGGTGAACAAAGGGCGGCCTGCTGGGGAGGGACCAGAGCCGTGTCTGCCCGCCCGCTCTTCCTCCCAAGCGGGTGTCCCGCTCGCTTCTTTCAGAGCCGGCCCGGTCGCCAATGTGGAGCTGCTGAAGCGCCGCCCGCCTTGCCCGGAGGCCCCCCCAACCAGAGGCAAAGATCCGCACCATGCCGAAACCGGCCATTTGCCGCGAGGCAGGAAACGGACGGTTTCAGTGGGCTGCGGATTTTTGCCTCTGGCCTTGGGCGGCTCCGGGCAAGGCAGGCGGCGCTTCGGCAGGAGGCGAGTGCATCGCTAGGGCTGAGGCCGAGAGGAGGCAAAGATCCGCGCCACGCCAAAACTGGCAGTTGGAGACGCCCTCCTTGGTGAAGCAGCGGAGGAGGGCGTGGCTGGAGCCAGAGAGGCGGCTACCAACAGAAGCATCTTCCGGGAGTGCCAGGCGCTCCTGACCCACGGCCACGGCACCCCGGGAATGACTGCAGTGGCCATCCCCCCAAGGAGCCCATTGTATCCACCGACAAAGTCATCTTTCCGCTGACCATTTCTCTGGACAGGCTGCCCCCCCAGCACTGTCAAAGCCAAAATCTTGGCAACCGTCTGGAGACATGACCAGGAGCGCGACTACCTCAGCATCTTGCAGGCTCAGGCCCCTTCCCAGATCTTCCGTGAAGAGCAGGGTGCCTTCCAGGGGGGAGGCAGGCGGTGCAGATTCCCTTTGTATGAGACTGGGATTTCCCCCCCGTTATTGGATTTTCGCTACCAGACTATTTAACTTGATGCAGAAAAGGAAGGATATGCATTCTGCATCAAGTAAGCTTTTAAGAAGTTAAAGAGCGTGGCAGTGAAAATCCTCCCCCTCCCCCCTGTGCCTCAGGCCGGTGCCGCTAGCAGCTTGCTCAGGCCGATTAGGCTACCGCCGCCGAGAAGAGTGGTGAGGTTTTGTGCCAGCCAGCCAGGCAAGGAATAGGTCAAGGGATGGTGGCTGGCTGGCTGGGGAGGGAAAACATGGCTGTTTGGGGGGGATTTGCCAAGCCTCAGGGCAGCAGCATTGGCAGCTCCCCCCACCCGGCCCGTTTCCCCGGCTCTGTTTTTGGCAGCGCTTCTGATCAGCTGCAGCACGCCATGGAGAGCCTGGCTGATACGGCCATGGGGCGCTCGCTGAGGGAGCTGCTGACAGTAACGGAGCCGGGGAAACAGGCCGGGTGGGGGGAGCTGCCAATGCTGCTGCCCTGAGGTTTGGCAAATCCCATCCAACCAGCCATGATTCCCCTCCCCAGCCAGCCAGTCACCATCCCCTGACCTACTCCTTGCCTGGCTGGCACAAAATCTCACCACTCTTTTCGGCGGCAGCAGCCCAATGGGCCTGAGCAAGCTGCTGGCGGCGCTAGCTTGAGGCATGGGGGGAGGGGGAGGCAGGCGGTGCAGGGGCTTGGGTACCTTGGCTCCATCCAAGTTGAAAGTGGAGGCGCAGCAATGGGATTGCTCTCAAACAGTAAGAGCCGGATGCGTTGCTTGCTCGTGTGCTCCCGCCTCATTGAGAGCAATCCCACTGCTGCACCTCCGCTTTCTTCAACTTGGACGGAGCCGAGGAGCCGCTGATGGCCGCTTGAATGGGGAGAATGAGCTTTTTTGCTGCTGCTGGGCCACACCTGGGCTACGCCCTGCCGCTGCCTCCCAAACTCCACCTTCGCCACTGGGTGTGAGCAGTGGCGGGGCGCTCTTTTGGGGGGAAAGCAGCGGTGGCCTAACTCTAACCCCCGCCCTGCCCCCTCCCTCGCCTCACCCTGCAGGATGAGCCTCCTGCCCACTGCCCCACCCGCCTGGCCCCCAAAGGAGCAGATTTGAGCTGGTCACACCCACCCTGGCCATGCCCACCCTGGCTGCCATGACCACCGTAGCCATGCCCACCAAGCGCGGGCCACCCTCACCTTGACTGCCATGACCACCAAGCGAGCCACGCCCACCCGGCACTTGGCGATACATAAGTGGGTTTTGGGTTGCAGTTTGGGCACTCAGTCTCTAAAAGGTTCGCCACCTCTGTCCTAGATGATGGGTGGTATGCTAAGAGACTTGGGCAGGATAGGGAGTTTGAAAATCACGTTTTATCATTTTCTGAGTTGTTAGAGGCTCAGATCTTCAGAAAAAGTAAAGGGAGTCATGACGGAGGGTGGAAGCCCAAGGGTGTGGGATCCAATGTGACAGGAAACAGGCCCAAGTCCTGTAAGGATCCAGCCAGGTGGGAGGTAGGTCCAAGGACCCAGTGAAGCAGGATGCAGAGGTAGTTTAGAACTGGCAGATTACCAAGCCAACAAATTTTGTTCTTATGACTGTGGAGACTATGCAGCTGCCATAACTTTGAATATAGATTGTAAGTCTCTACATTCAGTGCCCTCTTGGTTATGCTATTGATATATCAGCTAGAAATAAGATTTCTCTGTTGTGCTACCCAGTCTCTGGAATATTTTCCTCCAATTAATGGATGAGGCATATACTAACTTGTTTTTTATTTGACTTTCTGTTTAAAACTCATGATTATTTTATATTATGTGAAGCATTTGGTTTTAGCTCCTGTAGATAGCCAGTGTGCAGTCATTTTCCTTTACCTAAGTCAATAACTTAAGTATTGAACTAGGTTCCTTTTTATTACAGGCCAACTCTTACAGGTGGTTAGAACTGCCAGCGGTGTTCAATATTTTATTCAGCCTCAGCAGCAAGTAGTTCTACAACAGCAGGTTATACCACAAATGCAACCTGGTGGAGTTCAGTCTCCTGTTATTCAACAAGTAAGATTGCTGTCAAATAGACATTTCTAAACTTTTTTTGTATTGTATGTCATAATCCATCTGGATTTTAAAAATTCCTTAATTGCAATGTAGGGAATACTGAATTTGTTTACAGGCTATAATATTGGAACTATTTTCTGCTTTCCCCTCCCTCCCCATCCCTTTTCCTATTTTCACACTGACCTAGTTGTATTTGTTTGTACCTAAGTGCTTAAACAAGCTTCTATTCTCAGCTGATACAAATAATGCTGGTATATCAGAATAAGGATATTTAAGAGCAAAAATGGAAGAGTATAAAATGTTAGGGTACAAGAAAGTAGAATTTTGGAATATAATGACTATTTTGAAGAGCATGGTAAATTTATTTGATTTCAATGAAATTAAGAAAGTAAGTTCCTTTAAAAAAACATTGATTGTTAGAAATACTTTTATGTTGCTGTAAGCATGCAGGTCCAGGTTAGGCAAAAGAATATATGCCTACATTCATATCAGTAATAGCAAATAGTAGGTAAACTATATTAACACTCATTTGCAGTACATCTCTAGTCATGACTCAGTCACTAAATATTAGTATAAGAAGTATTTAAACAGTGTCCTGACTATCAGAGCTTGTTTTTGGTGGTAAACCATAGAAGAGGAGCTCCAGTAGAGAATGCATCTATTTCGGTCCCCTCTTACCTCACTTCATGTGAGATGTAGACTTTCAGCATACATGTTCTTCCAGCACACATTCAGAGGGCAGATTCTCTTTGGAGTAACCTTGGTTGCAAATTACCGTGCCCTCCATGATGTAGGACTTTAAAAGGTTACCACAGTATTTTAACTGTGTTCAGAAACCAGTGATCAAAACAGTTTCCATAGTACCATTAGTTAATAGCTGTTCCCATTAGAACACTGGTTCCCAACCTTTGTAGCACCAGGGACCGGTTTCATAGAAGACAATTTTTCCACAGACTGGCAAGGGGGGGGGAGAAATGGTTTTGCATGCAACCTAGAACCCGTGCATGCGCAGATGAAGCTTCACTTGCCCGTCACTTGTGCGGCCCAATTCTCAACATATGACGGACTGGTACCGGTTCACAGCCTGGCGGTTGGAGATCTCTGCATTACAATGCTTGCTACTGCACCTGGCCTATTACTGAAATTTCTGGAAAGTCACTGATATTTTTGTATTCAAATTCTGACGATACCTTGGGATATACAAAATATCCCATGTACAAGCTATTTCTTGCTCAGAACAACTGATTTCAACCTGACTGAAACAAACATGGGTAAAATGTTATTGTTCCATGTTGAAGTGGCTTTTGGGAGAGGTTCAGTTAAGAGCAGGAGAGAGCCAAGGATATAAGTGGCAATCGTTGAGGGGAAGTTGCTGAGAAGATTGGTGGCTGGTTCAGATAGTGGAATATTTTGATTGAGGAAATCATTGGCAATTGAGGCTGAGAAAGAAAGGAGAGAGCCCTGGGAAGATGAGCACAGATGGGCTAATACTTCATATGAAGGGGGAAGGAGAACTTTGGGGGAAGAAGTAGGGTGATAGGATGTGCTACTTTCAGATCCGGTTGCTGATACCATCACAAAAAAGGAACAGATGTCCAGACCAGTATATTAGAAAGTGTTCGGGAAAGGGAAGGAAGCATAGAATTTGGACTATGGCCTGATCTAGAGAGATGGCTGGAAAACAGTGAGTTAGGAAGGAATGATATGGAGCAGCCCTAGCCTAATCACACCATTAAATCACTCTGGGAGCCTTCGAGAGTAATTTTTCAACTAGAAGAACCAAAATATTCATGGATTGAACTGCAGCCAATCTGAAACTGGAAGAAGTTTTAGAATGTGATGATTTTTGTCTGGGTTCAAAATATGTACAGCCATTGATAATTCATTTTTTTAAAACCAGGTTTTGGCCCCAGTTCCTGGAGGGATCTCGCAACAGACAGGAGTGATTATTCAACCTCAGCAGATCTTATTTACAGGAAACAAAGCCCAAGTAATACCTACAACAGTGGCTGCACCTACACCAGCGCAAGCACAGATTTCTGCAGCTGGTCAGCAACAACCTCAGCAACAACCAGCACAACCACAGGCACCTTTAATGCTGCAAGTAGATGGAGCAGGTGATGCATCATCTGAAGATGAAGCAGAGAAGGAAGAATATGAGCCAGCACAATCACAGGCACTTTCAGTGCTGCAAGTGGATGGAGCAGGTGATACATCATCTGAAGAAGAGGAGGAGGAAGAGGAGGATTATGATGATGATGAAGAGGAAGACAAAGAAAAGGATGGAGGTGAAGATGGCCAGGTTGAGGAGGTAAATTTTGATAACAAGTTGTTTTATGTTATACTTAGAGAGGCATTTTAATATGTACATTTTGGCTGAGTAAATAGTAGTTGCTGTTGTGGATCAGTCAAACAATTATCTAAGTCAATTATTTTCTTGTTATGTTATTGAAAGCTTCCCCTGCAGGTTGGAGAAATACCAGTATGTTTATTGATATTTCAGGTTTCTAACAGTTATTTAGAATTTAAGAAGGCAAGTTATTACTATTGAATGATTCAGTGAAGTATGGAGATAGAATTAAAATGGCTTGCCTGGAAACCCAAAGAGAAAAAGTCCAATTGCATCATTTTGGTTTACAACTGCAGTCATCTCAAATTGGAGGAGCTAAATATTGAAAAGAAAAATCAAAGAACTAAAATTTTTGTACAGGTAGTCTTCAGTTTACAATAGTTCATTTAGTGATTGTTCAAAGCTACTATGGCACTGAAAAAAAGTGACTTATGACCATTTTTCACCATTGTAGCATCCCCATGGTCATGTGATCAAAATTTAGACATTTGGCAACTGATTCATATTTATGACAGTTGCAGTGTCCTGAGATTATGTGATCACCTTTTGCAATGTTCTGACAAGTCAATGGGGAAACTGGGTTCACTTAACAACTGCAGTGATTCACTTAAGAACTATGACAAGAAAGAGCAACATTCACTTAACAAATGTCTCACTTAGCAACAGAAATGTTGGGCTCAGTTGTGATAGTAAGTTGTATCTATCTGTAATTAGAAAAACACATTACATCTAAAATGCTGTGTTCATATTATGCAGCAATTGTTCTCAATTCTATTGATTTACAAAATTAATCTCTTCTAGGAACCTCTCAATAGTGAAGATGATGTTAGTGATGAAGAAGGACAGGAATTATTTGACACTGAGAATGTTGTAGTGTGCCAGTATGACAAGGTAATATATAAAACCAAATGCCTTGGGTCTGTTATATGTATCTGTCCACATGCTTATTTATATTAATCTTAGCAAAGTATTTCCTGATAATTAGAATTATTTTAGTAAATAGGTGGATGAATTTATTTTGAAAATATTTAACAACTAAAAAAAATTCCTCAATTGAATGACAACTGTTTAAAAACTTTGGGATCCACCTAGTACTATGTAAATATAATTCTGTGCACAGTAATGAGAATGTAGGAGAGGACCTTCTTAACAGATGCATCCAGATTTTGGTGCTGCTTTCCAAGGTGCCTGTTCAGACTCATTAATTTTCTGTTTCAGGCAGACTTTGGCATGCTGGATTGGTAATTTGAAAATGTTCACAAAAATTTTGGATTTCAGAAATACTATTTTACTTTTCTATTTAAAACAGTTTTATTATATTTCTATTTTAACTGTGATTTATTTTACATAGCTAGGAAAGATAGGATTTATATACTTGGATTTATGTTAGTTTCCTCCTTAAGGAATTTATCTTGGAATATTTATAGTGCCTAATTTAGAACAAAGGTTTTAGATCAAGAAACATATACAACAGTGCTATTCTGTTCACACACACACACACACACACAATCTTACCATCTATTCACAACATACTGATTGTTGAAGAAAATGTAAGATCTTTCTTGTTTTTGTATCTCATCTTCCCAGATACATAGAAGTAAGAATAAGTGGAAGTTTCACCTCAAAGATGGAATCATGAATCTTAATGGCAGAGATTATGTATTTTCCAAAGCCATTGGAGATGCAGAATGGTGAATACAGAAAATAAACTCAAAGCTAAGACAAGAAAGGTTGAGACTTGGACAGTATACTTCAACAGAAATCTCTCTCTGCAGACCATAAAGAAACAATAGAACTAAGGTTACCAGGACAGAAGAATAGCATGGCAATGTTGACACTATTTCAAATGGGAAAATTGAGGCATTGGTGCAGCTAGCTCTGTCCAACAGCTGGTTTTATATGAATACCTTAATTAACCACTTCTACCTATAGATAAAGGTAACTAGCATGTGATGCTTAATCTCCCCTTACGCTGATTTGAAGGAACTCTTCTTTTTGGTAACAGTACTATGGAAAAGGCTTAGTGTGTGTTTGTGCATAAATTGTGTTGGAACGCTCCCCTGGGGAGTGGGATTGGTGAGAATCTTGCTCAAAATTGTATGTGGGGATTTAGCCAATTGGTGAGGATTGAGGTGTTGAGTTCTAATTACTATTGAGTAAACTATTTTTAAATTTCTTGTGCTGGGCCATGTATAATTTTATTGACAGTTTTAGGCCTTTTATATAAATTTTGATCCTGGTACCAAAAGATCTCATTCGTATTTTAAATTTAATAATGCTGAACATTTTATTTAAAAGGAGGTTGTGTTTTAAAGTAGCCTATGGATGAAAGTGATAAAAATCACCATCTCTCTTTGCTCTCTTAAGAAAAGATTCTTAAATATCCTTAAAGATTGAGCAAGTTAGTAACTTGTTTCTTGAATAGAGAATTATAAATCTTTTAAAAATAATTCCACTTGTGAACATAATGTGTATTTTCCAAGGCCAAGTGAATGTGCACTGCAAGTGGCGAGAGCAGAAGTTATAGGTGACTATGCACTTTGGAAAGGGAACTAAAACATTGAAGGAGCTTCCATTTCTCAAATCAATTGGAGAACTGAATCACGCTTATTCTAATAAGTAATAATTTAATGTAATCTCAAAGTATTGTTGAAGATAAATTTCTCTGTTGTAGCAATAGCATTTGGGAATCAGGTTTTCAGCAATGCAGGCTTTCATAGTGAGAAGCAAAGGGCTGAACATCAGCCATATTAAGGAAGCAACACACCTCCAAATGGTTCATTCTTGCAAGATATGTATTACACATGGTAGCCAACTATGAAAAGCAGTGAAAAAAGTCCAGGGAATGGTAAGTAAAGTAATAGGTGTGTGATAGTAGAAATGCCATCTTTCTTCAATACTAACATTTCTATTCTTACAAAAATGAAACGTTTTGAATACTAAGCAAAATTGTCAGTGCATTTAATCACCATTATTCAGTTTTCTCTTCTGTTCCCAAATTAACTTGTTTGCATTTCAATGTAAATCTATCGGTTATTTCTGCTTGAAGGAAACTCATAATATATTGCAATGGGCAATTTTTCTATCCCACGCTATCTCTAAAGCTGGCCAAACATGTTAATTCTGTTGTATAATAACATTTGTAAGGCATTTGCATTTTTATACCACATAAATGTAATTGAAGGCTTCATTTTCTGGCCATATTAATTGTTCATTGAACCTGAATTTCTTTTGGGTGCAGTGGAATTTTGGCTTTGGACTTGTAGATATCTTCAAGTAGCTTATTCCCACTATGTAAAATAAACAGACATACCACTACTATACATATCAACTTTTTGATTACGTTGAAATCAATTGCCATTTTCCATTAAACTTATATGTATCTTGTGGCCACAGTATATCCTAGTCCTTTACCCTGGTTTTAATATAGATTTAAAAACAATTCAGAAATACAGCACTGTGAAACTCAAAAAAGGCTACAGTTTTCTTTTCATTACTGAAAGTTATACTGTACAAATGGATTAACATTCTAGACATCATGGACACTGAATAGCTGCTTGTCTCTAGCCTTTTATTTATTTTAAAATAATACCACAGCTTTAAAAGTGACTTATAAATAGGTCTATATGGAAACAGACTTGATGTTTTGCAAATTTATTATGGGTATTCTTTGGTTGGATGAGGGTTTTAATAAAAGGATCTGTGAAATTCTTCTGGAAGCCAGTCATATACCAAACTTGTGCTCTTACTTGCTTCATCAAGTGTTCCTTTTTAAAAATCAAATAGTGTGCTTTTTAAGTTACATTTTATGGGAGCAGCTTCCTGTAGGACTATAGCTTACTTACAAGTATTACCATACTTGAATTTTAATCATGGTTTTAACAATATAATTAAGCATACCATTTTGTTGGGTTTTCACTAAAATTATCATTCCTTTGAGGGAGAGGCAGGGCAAATATTCCCATGATTAGTCCTTAAGTATTTATAAACTATTTGATTTTGTTATTTGGCTTATAATTGAAAGTAGTTTCTATTGGAATAGTTCAGTACCTCTGCTTTTGAAGCAATTAACGGTTTGCAAGAAGGGCTTTTAGATTTGCACAGAGAACAGGAGCACCTTTTTAACTTTAAAATGGTAAAATAGAGAAAGCAAATACTTTGGTTAGATAATATGAAGATTTATAGTGTAATTACACAAAGGGTGAAAGTCTTGTGCCTTTGCAATCTTCAGATACTCCTGTTTTACTCCATGATTTTAGGACCATGGGTCTCCTTTAGTAAACGATACCCTACAAAGCTTCAATTGTAACCTAATATTTTGAGTCTAATCTTACTGGCTTTCTAGAATGTGCAATCAACTGAAACATCTACATTAAACATTGTCTTTTTAGAAGGTTTTAGATTGTCACAAATAATTTTATATTGAAGTATTTAAATTTAATGTGTAAAATATTTTCCCCCTCTAATGGCAGTCCAAGTTCTCTCTTACTTGTTCCTATTATCGCAACTTGTTTTTTGTTCTCAGTCATCTCTGTGGAAATGGATCATGAATTTACAAATATTTTGCTACCCTTTTTTCAAGGGAGATTAAAATTGTGATTAAACAGCAGTTTCTGGGAAAAGCAGAAGGTTTGTAGTGATTGTTATACCCAGATTTGCAGAGATACCATTTTAAAAATAATGTTAACACAACTATGTTGTCATTGTCTGTATACATCAAACAGCAATAACATCCCAATCAAATTACTACTGGATAAACTGTGTAGTTTCATTACAGGCAAAAAGTTATTATTTGTTCACAATTATTTGCTCTTCTGCTTTAAAAAGTCTTTTACTTTGATTTTTTTTTACAAAAATCAGCAAAAGTGATTTAGAACAGATTTGATTTTAAAGAGTTTCATTGTTTAGAAAATGCTAGAATAGCTTTCCTCCTGAAATGTCCTTCCATCTGGAGGACATCCAATGGAGAAATCCGCATTTGAATCTCTTTTATATTGTATAGTCTTAAATTACTTAAGAGATTCTAAGAAATCAAGTGTTTGGGATCAGTGGGATAACAATTTTGGTTGAGCTATTCTTGATTTGTGTTTTAGGAAGACAAAAGATTTTTTTAAGTGGAAGAATAATGGCAGGCTAGCTGCATGTGACATCACATATTCACTCTTGTGTGCCTAGGGTACCAAAACAAGAGAGTGGGAAATATCCTTAGTTGCTGTTCTGAGCTACTACTGTCAACTGCTGTTGTACATATACTGTTATGTGTAAGGGGGTAAATATATTTATTATGTTTGTAAAATCTGTACAATTAAAGATCTGTACAATTAAAGATCAAGGATGTTCTTCCTAAGATGTACAGGATGTGGTTCAAAGGCCATGCTTGGAATACAATTAGAAACTTAGTATTTTGATGTACTAAGACCTATTTTAAGTTTAATATTTTGCCTTTGCAAAAAAAAAAATTAAAGATGTTATTTAAAATAAGCTTGCCACTTTACTATTTTGTGTATTAAAATACTTTAATGTGTATATAGCTGTGTTCACTTTATTCTAACTTAATTCCATAAATAGCATGACAAAATTGATATGCCATGTATGGCTAATTGGTCAAATGCAGAGAAAAGGAGTACAGATTATTTTACCAGGTACATACTGAGCTGGAACTATAGTTTATTGCGGTTAAATAAATAGGGTATTATGGTTAAACAGAGTTTAGGTGCTATAGGCCTTTCATAGACCTCAATTTTTATGTATAACATTATTTTCATAGGAGCTTGCAGTTTGCTCAGCTTTGGTTATTCTAAAATTAATTATTTACTTCTGGGACAAAATTGAAAGTATGTTTTTTGTCTCTTCATTTGAGGGTTAAAATGTAAAGCAAGCACAGACCAATACCCTGATCTTGTTGCCTTGTGCATGGGATCGCCAATGGAATGAAATATGTACATGTAACATGCGTGTTGGATTTCAAACTTTAATTTCAAACTATTACTGGGATTTTGCATGATTTGAATGTAGAAATGTGATATGTTTGTGTGGGAATGTGTATAAATTCTGTCAGGAAAAACAGGCAGATGTCACAAATGAGTTGTTAGCTGAGGGCTTTCAAAATTTTCAATAAGTGTACTTGCTGTCTCCCCTAGATGGCAGCAAAAATGCAGTGAAAAGGACTGCAAAGAAAAGTTACAAGTAAAAGGGAACCAAATTCTTGTTAGCTTTATTGCCTTCCTCTTTTCCAGAAACAGACAGCAATATACATGGAACTCTTTCCAGGGTACCATAAATTTAAAGTCTACTATTCCTCATAAGCACAATTTAAAAGTTTTTACCTAAATATACAGTTCTTGAAGTAACTATTTAAATATTTATGACTTTCAGGCCAATAGATTTCAAATTTATATAACTGCTCATTTCACCAGAAATGACTGGGTGATACACAACAATCTTAAGAAAAAATATTTTCTAGTAGTAGTTCATAATGGTTACTGTAAATATTTTCATTAGTGCAGTCAAACTTTTGACTGGATAAATAATTTGCAGTTATTCACAATCTAACACTGGTTAGAGGCACATTGGCTGAGGAATTCTGGGAGTTGAAGTCCACAAGTCATAAAAGGGCCAAGTTTGAAGACCCCTGCTGTAGGCAGTTCCAAGCAAGATATTTGGTGTGCTTAGTGTGTTCAGGTTCAATAAATTAAAAATGCTCAAATATTAAAGGTACTTTAAATATTGTTCCAAGGACACCAGTCACAATTGGTATTCCTGTGAATTTCTTTTTCCATAAGTGTTCAACTTTGATCTGCAAACCTCAGTATTTTGCAATTTGGGGGGATTGCTTTTCCTCAATTCTAGTTATGACCCAATTAGTGAAGATTTATTCTTTTCAATGATTGTTACACCAGACATGAACAAGATGCCTGTCTATTTGGATCTTAAAGTCTATTTTAACCCACTTGTTTTAACCCACTTGTTTTCCAAGCCTCAACTTGATGTTCCCAGGAGCTTTTATTACATTTGAATCCAAATAGCAAAGTTTCCAATGAATAATTTTGGCAACTTGGTCATGATGCTGCTTGTCATCAGTTCATGAAATGTTGCTGTTTTGGGAATTTTTTATTATATAAAAATGTGAAATCACAGTTGCCACCTGTAGCTGGTGTTGACCTTCATATGTACGTTCTTCCCAAGAACCTGGGATGTCATAATGTATCAGTGTAGTATATTTTTTAGCACACTTTTATTATTTTTTATAAATAACTCAAGGTGGCGAACATACCTAATATTTCTTTTTGTTTTCCCAGAACAATAACTATGGGCTGGGCTGGGCTGGAAAGGATTGACTAGCCCAAAGACATCCAGACAGCTTTCATGTATAAGACTGGACTAGAATTCCTGGGTGTCCTGGTTTCTAGCCTCATGCTGTTCTAGCCTCATGCTGTTCCACGCAGGAATTGACAGATGGAAATTTTGTCAATGCACAGATTTTCTATTATTTTATCCCACCTTCTATTATTTTATCCCACCTTTGTATTTGGCCACTCCAAGGCTTTGGAATTTAATGCCCCTGCTTCCTACTTTCTTTATTTGAATAGTTTGCCA
This sequence comes from Protobothrops mucrosquamatus, assembly GCF_001527695.2. Classification (NCBI taxonomy): domain Eukaryota; kingdom Metazoa; phylum Chordata; class Lepidosauria; order Squamata; family Viperidae; genus Protobothrops; species Protobothrops mucrosquamatus. The sequence goes on from NW_015388434.1 coordinate 123,435, forward strand.
ATGTCTAACCTTCCATTTCTGTATTTAGTTCCAGCAGTACTTTTATAATTGATCTTTTTTCTTTCTTTTTTCCATCCTGTAGATCCTCAGAATATATTTTTGCACTCATGATACAACCAGTCTGTTATATTTAATTGAACAAATATGATATATTAATTCATATTTGGTTGGGGATAGGAATCCTAACTTCATGGTTTGCCTGGGGCATCAGTTGCTGGCAATTAGTCAAAGGGAACCTCTGATTGTACATATAAATAGATGTATATTCCCTTTTTTACATGTCTGTATCTACATTTCAAAGAAGTAAAAAAGTTTTGGATATAGTTTTTATAAAAAAAAGTCTAAGTGATACTGTTTCATACACAATGGATTCCCAGGATTGCAAAGAAAAAAATTCCAGGTTTTTAGGGACGGGTGGGCAATAGTTAGACTGAACTGAAACAAACACACAGATACCATTGCTTCCATTAATATATTAGCACAATATGCTATGTATTTATCATAATGGAGTTTTTAAAGCAGATCTATCCCAACCTTAAAATGTAAGTTGAGTTCTCTTTAATGGTAGATACTCTGTGCATCTTCTTTATTAATGTTTTAAGTTATGCTGTTAAACAGAATTATTAAAACACTTGAACTTTGGTTTGTTTGCCTTTATTTAATTTTTAAAACAGAGCTTTTAAATTTATCTGTAACATTAAACTCTCATCGTTTGATAAGTTAATTAAAGGTTAATTTTACTTCATAATATTTCATAATAAAGCAAATAGTAACTGCAAATAGGCAATTAAACATACAGTACATATTTAGAAATATGTATATCTACACATAGTAGACTTAAATGAAGAATTAAATCTCTATTATATTTCTATGGCAGATTCCATATAAACTATAGTTGCTATAATGGTAACTATTCGTAGAGTCTTAGTATAATGCAAGGTACTAGGAAGTCAAGGAGAGCTGTTGTCATTATGTGCCCTACTTCTATTTTCTTTGGTAGCAATTGTTGCAAGAAGCATGCTAATCTAACTAGTCTTTGGTCTGAATCCAGAAGGGTTCTTGGTACGTTAAGTCCCCTGAATCCACCTTCCTTAGAAAGTATTGTTCTATCCAGCCTCTAATTCAATACAATAGTCTTAACTTTCTAGCTGCACCATTTCAGCGTTTTGATGGCAGTGGCTGGAACTTAGTTGAATGTTGAAGAAGTCTTTTAAGTATAAGTGAAACCACTTGATTACTTACTGTTCCAGGATGATGGTGATGATTCTTCAAGAATAGGTCCTTCAGATCTTTTGGTTTTTTTTTAAAGGAACATGCATGGTATGTTCCTTAAAACTAATGGTATGTTATTTTTATCACATACGGAGATGCCAGTCACTGGAGAGTGTACCCACTTGAATCTGAATGGCACTAAAGCAGATTGACATTGGCTGTCTTTGTTGGGTGGGAATCCCTAAGCAAAACAACATGCAAGAACAAAATCTAGTCAGGTGTACATAAAGGTTATACCAAATTCCCCATTTGTCACAAAATTCCATTTAAACCTCAAAGAATCTAGCATGTAGGTAGTCTGATGGAGGCAAACTCTGCATGCTATCAGCATAGCATTTATGCATGCAGTTTATAATTTAAATTCCTATTTCATTCCCCTTTTCAACAATAGGGAATTATTTCCCCAAGTGAATAATTCTGTTCAGCTGTATGCATGTTATTGTTTAATTTTACTTTAATAATAGAACAATATTTTTCCCAGATCAAAATATCATGAACATTAGAAGTTAAAACAACACGTTTTATCAAAGCATGTTTGCTAGTGTTTTAGCTGGTATACACAAATAAGACATACAAATGGTTGTCCAATCTCTTCTTTAAAATTTCCAGTGTTGGAGCATTCACAACTTCTGGGAGACAAGTTCTTCCACTGATTAATTGTTCTAACTGTCAGGATATTTCTCCTTAGTTCTAGGTTGCTTCGCTCCTTGATTAGTTTCCATCCATTGCTTCTTGTCCTGCCTTCAGGAACTTTGGAGAATAGCTTGACTCCCTCTTCTTTGTGGCAACCCCTGAGATATTGGAACACTGCTATCATGTCCCCCCTCATCCTTCTCTTCATTAAACTAGACATACTCAATTCCAGCAACCGTTCCTTATATGTTTTAGCCTCCAGTCCCCTAATCATCTTTGTTGCTCTTCTCTGTACTCTTTCTAGAGTCTCAACATCTTTTTTACATCGTGGTGACCAAAACTGGATGCAGTATTCCAAGTGTGGCCTTACCAAGGCATTGTAAAGTGGTATTAACACTTCACGTGATCTTGATTCTGTTAATGCTGCCTAGCACTGTGTTGGCTTGTTTGGCAGCTGCAGCACACTGCTGGCTCATATTTAAATGATTGTCCACTAGGACTACGAGATCCCTCTCACAGTTACTACTATTGAGCAAGGTACCCCCTATAGTACACTTGTGCATTTGTTTTTCTTACCTAAATGTAGAAATAAGATAAATGTATTGTTTAAAATAAATCATTTTTCCTTCTGGCTTTATTCTTAACAATTACGAAAGAGCAAAAATATTGTAGCATTTTTAGGAAGCTGTTAGACAACACTTAAATTTATATAATTTCATATGATTTTTTAAAATATGCAGAAAAATCAAGAAAATGTTTTAAAAACATGAATTTAATTAAAGTATATTTTTCCTCCCTAAATGGGAGGGGTTGGGAGGGGTTTTTTAATATCACTACTCTTTGTATTAGTGCCACATTATTTCAATTGCTTACAGTATTTATTTTTACTGAAATAATATAATATTTTTTTATTCTCTTTGGTTGTAGATTTAGGAATGTAATTGTGTTGAATGTTGGTCTTCTCATTTTACAGATACATAAAATTTATCAGCAGTTTATATTTCTTATTTCATAGTGCCCTTGATAAAGGCATCATCTGAAATGCACTAAAGTTTATCCAGGAATATAGTTATGATAGCAAAGACTGAAGTAACCCAGGGTCCTGCTTAAATAGCTGATTCAATGCTATTGTTGATCCCAAAGTCCTGCTTAATTAAACTGGAAATGGACAGGGTAACTTTTCATCTAGAGCATCACTTCTCAGAGGTTTTAGAACAGGCCCCCCAACAGGGTCCATAGACCAGTACCGGTCTGCGGCATGCCAGCAACTGGTCCGCACAAACAAGCAAAGCTCCATCTGCAGGATGCAGGCAGCACATAAAACCACGCCCTCTCTGGTCCGCGGAAAAACCTTTCTCCACGGAACCAGTCCCTGGTGCCCAAAAGGTTGGGGACCTCTGTTTTAGAATACAGAACCCTTGAAAGGAGATATACCTATGAACTTTTCTTCAAATTTTCTTCAGAATTTGATCATGGGGTTATGAAATAATATTTTTTTCTCAATACACAAAAATTGAGCTTAGAAATGAGCAAGAAAAATTATTTATCATTATTAGCTTCCTTATATAGTAGTGGCCAAAATTGTGGAAATCTTTTTTGGAAAAGATTGAGGTTTGAGGTTTGATGGCTAATAACACCACTTTTTTGGGGAGTAGTACCGTAAAATTATATATCAATGGAAAGATAATTTAATCAAGAATGTAATGCAACAAAGTTTGTTCAATTATCCATACTGTATTCTATGAAAAGTTATAGCCAAATAACCAGAAAAAGGAAGCATAACTTGCTTAGGTTGATATCAGGTAGCTTTCCTTCATCTGATTGTAGCCAATGAGCATGAGTGTTTAGAGAGCCAATCAGGTATCATCTTGTTTTGGCAATGAGCCAATCAGATCACAGTAGGATTCAATTATTGATGTCATGTATTGAAGCGGAGAGGAGGACATTTGTCAGTGTGTTATGTGATCGCTATCAAGTTGGTTGGTTTTTTTTTAATTTTGTTGTTAGTTGCGAAGTCGTGTCCGACCCATCGTAACCCCATGAACAACGTTCCTCCAGGCCTTCCTGTCCTCTACCATCTTCTGGAGTCCATTTAAGCTCACGTCTACTGCTTCAGTGACTCCATCCAGCCACCTCATTCTCTGTCGTCCCTTTCTTCTATTGCCCTCAATCTTTCCCAGCATTATGCTCTTCTCCAGTGAGTCCTTCCTTCTCATTAGGTGGCCAAAGTACTTGAGTTTCAACTTCAGGATCTGGCCTTTAGAGAGGATCTGGTCTTTAGAGAGCAGTCAGGGTTGATCTCCTCTAGGACTGACCGGTTTGATTGCCTTGCAGTCCAGGAGACTCGCAGGAGTCTTCTACAGCACCATAGTTCAAAGGCCTCAATTCTTTTGCGCTCAGCCTTTCTTATGGTCCAACTTTCACAGCAATACATTGCAACTGGGAAAACTATGGCCTTGACTATACGTACTTTTGTTGGCAGGGTGATGTCTCTGCTTTTTAGTATGCTGTCTAGATTTGCCATAGTTTTCCTCTCCAGGAGCAAGCGTCTTTTAATTTCTTGGCTGCAGTCCCCATCTGTGGTGATCTTGGAGCCCAGGAAAATAAAATCTGTCACTACCTCCATTTCTTCCCCATCTATTTGCCAGGAATTGAGAGGGCTGGATGCCATGATCTTGGTTTTCTTAATGTTGAGTTTCAAGCCAACTTTTGCACTCTCCTTCTTCACCCGCATCAAGAGACTCTTTAATTCCTCTTCACTTTCTGCCATTAGAGTGGTATCATCTGCATATCTTAGGTTGTTGATACTTCTCCCAGCTATCTTAATTCCAACTTTTGATTCATCTAGCCCTGCCTTTCTCATGATGTGCTCTGCATATAAGTTAAATAGGCAGGGCGACAGAATACAGCCTTGCCGGATTCCTTTCCCAATTTTGAACCAATCAGTGGTTCTGTGTCCAGCTCTCACTGTTGCTTCTCGACCCACATATAGGTTTCTCAAGAGACAAATCTGGTACTCCCATCTTTTTAAGAACTTGCCACAATTTGTTGTGATCCACACAATCAAAGATTTTAGCATAGTCAATGAAGCAGAAGTAGATGTTTTTCTGGAACTCCCTAGCTTTCTCCATGATCCAGCGTATGTTGGCAATTTGATCTCTAGTTCCTCTGCCTCTTCGAAATCCTGCCTGTACTTCTCAATCCACATACTGCTGGAGTCTAGCTTGTAGTATTTTAAGCATAACTTTACTTGCATGTGAAATGAGTGCAATGGTGTGATAGTTTGAACATTCTTTGGCATTGCCTTTCTTTGGAATTGGAATGTAAACTGACCTTTTCCAATCCTGTGGCCACTGTTGAGTTTTCCTAATTTGCTGGCAAATTGAGTGTAGCACTTTTACTGCATCGTCTTTTAATATTTGGAATAGCTCAGCTGGAATACTGTCACCTCCACTAGCTTTGTTGTTGCTCAGCTTTCCTAAGGCCCACTTAACTTCACATTCTAGGATGTCTGGCTCGAGGTCACTGACCACCCCATTATGGTTATCAGGGATGCTAAGTTCGTTCTTGTATAGTTCTTCTGTGTAATTTTGCCACCTCTTCTTACTCTCTTCTGCCTCTGTTAGGTCCCTGCCATTTTGGTCCTTTATCATGCCCATCTTTGCATGAAACGTTCTCTTCATATCTCCAATTTTCTTGAAGAGATTTCTGGTTCTCCCTATTCTATTGTTTTCTTCTATTTCTTTGCACTGTTCATTTAAGAGGGCATTCTTATCACTTCTAGCTATTCTCTGGAATTCTGCATTCAATTGGGTGTATCTTTCTCTTTCTCCCTTGCCTTTCGCTTCCCTTCTTTCCTCAGCTATTTGCAAAGCTTCCTCAGATAGCCAGTTTGCTTTCTTGCATTTCTTTTTCTTTGGGATGGTTTTAGTTGCTACCTCTTGTACAATGTTGCGAACCTCCATCCATAGTTCTTCAGATACTCTGTCTATCACAGTGATTCTCAACCTGTGGGTCGGGACCCCATTTGGGGTCGATCGACCATTTCACGGGGGTCACCAAGCAAGGCTGTCCGCCATTTTTTTGTCCGCCATTTTTTTCCCCTTTTCCGGAGGGGGCCTTACCTCCCTTGGGCTGGGCCAGCTGGTGGTCGGCCTGCTCCGTCTCTGCCACTTGCCAGCTATGCCTCGGCCGGTGCAGGGGGTGGAGCCACGCATGCGCGGCGCTCCCGACCAGGGAAAGTCCTCGACTTATGACCGGTTGGGTAGTCCTCGACTTATGACTGGTTTAGTCCTCGACTTACGACCGGTTTAGTCCTCAACTTACGACCGGTTGGGGTCGCGGCATTAAAAAGGTTGAGAACCACTGGTCTATCAAATCTAATTCCTTAAATCTATTTGTCACCTCTACTGTATATTCATCAGGGATATGATTTAGTTCATACCTGAGTGGCCTAGTGTTTTTCCCTACTTTCTTCAATTTAAGCCTAAATTTTGCAACGAGAAGCTCATGATCTGAGCCACAGTCAGCTCCTGGTCTTGTTTTTACTGACTGTATAGAGCTTCTCCATCTTTGGCTGCAGAGCACACAGTCAATCTGATTTCTGTGTTGACCGTCTGGTGATGTCCATGTGTAGAACTGTCTCTTGGGTTGTTGGAAAAGAGTGTTTGCTATGACCATTGTATTCTCTTGACAAAATTCTATCAGCCTATGCCCTGCTTCATTTTGTACTTCAAGGCCAAACTTGCCTGTTATTCCCTTTATCTTTTGGCTTCCTACTTTAGCATTCCAATCTTTCATTTAGTGAGCTTGTAAAACTTAATAAAATTAAAGTAATGGTGCAAAGAGTTGACTGGTTGCCCAGAAAACGATGTAAAATAGTATTATTAAGTGAACAAGGCTACAGTTATAAAGAAATTAGAAGAAAAATTGGTGGAAACTTAACCAAAGGTGGCATTTCTACCGTACACTTTTCCCAAAAGGTTTCCACAATTTTGGCCACTACTGTAGGTGAAAAGAGATGATAATAATTTCATTAACTGGATGTTAATGATATTTCCATTCTTTCCATGTTACTGCTTTTGGACATTCAAACAGTTGGGGTTTTTTGCAGTGTAACATATTTGTTTCTGGCCATTTTCATGAGCTAGTTCAATGTATCAATGTATACCAGGGTCTTAAATCAAATTCCCAGAATTCTTGCTTCCCACCTCTCAGACACAAACAGAAGGATGAGACATCATATTAATAGAAGCCACCTCTGGAGACTGGGGTTCTTTCCACTGTACCTTATAAAAATTCCTACAGATGCTTCTGGTTGCATTTAAATGAATTTGTTTTTTGGTGGAATCTTAGGATTCCATGGAAAATCCTGGCAAGACAACATAAATTTCTTGTGAGAGAGTATTGAACTGTATGGACATAGCATGTTGCCTCCAGGTAAAAGCTGTTGTGTAATCTAGGGCAGTGATGATGAACCTTTTAGAGACTGAGTGCCCAAAAACCATCCCCGCCCCGCTCCGCCCCATCCCGCCCACTCTGCTTCCGCCCCGCCCACCTGCGGGGCCACTCACCACCTCCACGACCAACCACAGATCACCCAGGTGGCCCAGCAGTGCCATGGTGGTCATGCCCTCTGCCCTCACCCTGCATCATCATCTGTGCACAATGGAGTGCGAGGGCGGAGTCTTGTCCCAGCTGCCCGGCTCCATTTGCTTGGCTGCGCTGCTCCGCATGGGCCGCACTTGGGGGCGACTCTCCTCTGGGGAGGCTGCTGGTAAGTAGGGGGCTGTGGGAGAAGGCAGGACTGGGGCGACAGCACGTGTGTCCACAGAGAGGGCTCCAAGTGCCGTCTCTGGCGTGCCATAGGTTCGCCACCACTGATCTAGGGCCTTTTACATATAATGATAGACAAACATTTTACACTGCATGAAAATAAAGTAATAAGATATTGTTCCATATGCCTTAGCCCTAGGTCAGTGTTTTTCACGCTCACAGCTCCACTCTCATAGTGGACTCAGCAAAAGGGGATTATGGGAACTGAAGTCCACACATTTTAAGAATCTTAAAGCTACTGAAGGTGAAAAATACTGTTTTAGGTACTACTGAAAGTCTCCACTATCAGCAATGTAGGTGGTCTATGTGGAATGTGTTCAAGAATTCAGCCTTACTAATTCTTGCTGATATACTGCATTAAATAAATTATTATTAACCTGTTTTATTTATTTTTTATGCTTTGTAATATTTGACTGCTAAATGTTACAACCGTGGCTTAAAAACTGATTTTTTTAAGCCAGCATGTCTTTTGTCAAGAGAATAGAGAAAGAGAGAAAGTAGCAAAAAAAAGTAGAAAAAAAATGAAAGAAGAAAGTCAATGAAACTATTTATACCAAAAGTACATTTAAATTGAACTCCATTAATTGAACAAGGTAGAATTATTATCCTCCAAATAATGTAAAAAGGTACAAAGGCAGAAATATGTCATAGTAAGGTAAAAATAATAAGAGCAAGACAACAGTTGATTATAAGTTACATATTTACCATCTTAACAAAAAGGAAAATAATTATGTTTACAATTAAAATGAAGTAGACATTTCTAAAAACTATCCATATAATTTTATCAGATTGTTCAATGTACCCATTTTAGGTGGCAATATCGACACAAGATCAGTTAAGCGTTTTTTTAAAAAAATCTTTTAGAACAAATAGATGTTTCATAGTTAGGCATAATGTTTGATTTAGCTTGAACTTTCTAAGCTTGTGAGAAAAAATGATGTATTTTGTCATTTTAAAAGAGCTCAAGTAAGAATTCATATGATCTTCTAAAAGTGGCTATCCATTGCTGAGTGGAGTAACATGTAGGATATTTTTCTTTCTTCTATAATTACAAACTTTATGAAAAGTAGGGAGAGAATAATTCATTTTTGTAACTATTTAATTGTACTAAACTGCAACTGAACCTTCCAGTAAAATATAGATTTGATAGCACGCTATTTTTCATCCAATGATTACAAGGATCTGATGTCATCTCCCATTGCATATAGAAAGAGATAATTATTTATTATATACATGGATTAACAGACTGAGTAGGCAATCTTACAAAATGGTGGGCATTCTTACAAAATGGTTGCAATCGGATGCAATCGGTCACTTGCCCGTAAGTGGTTGGTATCTCTACTTACAAGACACTCATTTACTACAAGAAGAACTAGCTCCTTCCTACTCAAGATGCTTACTATCAACCCAGGAGAGGTATTTATTTATCAAATTTATATGCTGCTCATCTCTCGCTGTGAGGCAACACCAGGTATGCAACCAAAAGAGGTGTCTAAAGGTGTCTAAAGATAATATAAACAAGGCTATCCTACCAAAACCTGTTGAATTTTTTTTATCTTGTGATAAATTATCTGAAGTCAAATGAACATTGACCTGGTCAAGTTTGCTCTTGACATCAAATTATTCAAAGCAATAAAACAGAAAGTGTTCTCCAAGAGATCTAGGTTTTGGGACTAGGTATTAAAACAGCAAATCTTGTTCTAAGTAAGCAAGAGAAATGGGATAAAAATAACAACAAAAACCCTTGATCACATATTCACATACATGGTGATGAGATGTTCTGAGTCTCATGTCTGTTCTGGAAATGAACCTTGTAAGGAAAAATATTGTGAAAATGTTGTCCTACTACGTTGCTGTTGCAAAATTTACAAACTCTTATGTAGGACATTAGTAGGAAAGAAATTGATAAAAATAAATCTACTAATTACATTACATTTTTATACACGATGACAGTGTGAACATATGTAAAACACTGAATAATTGATCACTATACTTTCAAAATGACTGGAAAACATATTAGGAAAATAAAATGATAAAGAGATTGAAGCAAATCTCCTGAGAGAGAGGATTAAAATGTGTAAATCTCTTAAAAGACAAGAGAGTAAATAATTGTACATGTGATAAATGAATGGGGAGGCTTTCTTTTTTCATAGTACAATCAAAGTTCTTTTACTGAAGCTACATAATTCACCGAAAAAAGCACTTTGTCCTACAGTGCAGTTCACTTCTTCAAATTGTACTGATGACTGCCAATTTGATGGCATTAAAGTGTTAATGAAATTTATAAACAATAAGGCTGCAATTGGCTGGTTAACAGGGCTATATATTATGCTTCCAGTATATTTCTTAATACCCTCTCCTGAGGAACAGAGTGATTGCTGAGGGATGTATCATTGTCCTTATCCTTCTTATGGATTTTCTGTAATAAATGCATGGCATTATGTAAACAAACAATTGAACTCAAAAAGTGCTTGGTCTGAGCTACTACTACTTTTCTGATATTTTTAAACTTACAGTTTTATATAGATGGTTCACAGGAAAGCAGAATGTATCCTAAAAATTCCTACCAAAAGAATTCATTCCCTTCATAATAGGATATAATGAGGATTTCCAATATCCAAATATTATTTTCAGTAGTGATGTGCTATAATATAGACAGCTTACTATTTTCCATGGATTCTTGAATATGTAGCACCACTGCAGACTGGTAGCCTCCAAGTACACCATGAGGGTGGCTTTGATTGCTAGAAAGGTTATGGACTCCACGGTTGCCCTTATGATGGCCAGAACCGCTGCTGTTCTTGGGGAAGACTGTTTGGCCCCTATAGAGTTGAGCCTGATGTTCACATAATCCAAATTTGCTAAGCAAGATGAAGATATCTCTTCGGAATGCTTTGGTAAAGATAGCATAAAGGAATGGGTTAGCACAAGAGTTGAGTGGATAGAGCAAGACCAGCAGAATTTTTGAGTTGCTGACTGTTATCAAGGGTCTGTTTAGAACAGCAGATAAGGCATAGAATGAGATTGGTGCCATACATAAAAAATCAGTAAAAATTAGCACAGCCATCCTTTTTGCAATGACTGTATCTTTGTCCCCTGACTTGTATTGGGGATTCCGTACTGTAATATAAATTTTAATATAGCAAGCACAAATGATGATGAAAGCAACAATGTTCAACAGTAAAATAATTATAATGTAAGCTTGATCTGCAGGTGTTTCAGTGTCCATGGGAAGGCAGATGCTAACTTTTCCATAACTACTGACTCCAATCAGCGGTAAGAGGGCAAGAAGGAAACATATCAGCCAACCACCCAACATAATAAAAGATGCATGCCAAAGACGAATTTTTTTATCTAAGCGCATGGCAAACGTAATAGCATACCACCGTTCCAGGGTGATTGTAGTCAAAGTAAAGATTGATAACTCACTAGCAAAAACAGTAAAAAAGCCAGCTGTGCTACAACCAGGCCCAGTTTGCCAATCAATGGCATAGTTATAATACTCTGATCTAGTATAAAGATCCACTGAAGCTATCAAGAGAAGATACAATCCCATACAAAGATCAGCAAAAGCCAAGTTACACATCAAGAACCGTGGAACAGTCAACTTATAGTGGCTAGTGAGTAAGATAAAGAGAACAAAAACATTGCCCACAATGGCTAGCAAGTTTACAAACCATACCACTATCCTTAAAAATCTGTACCCCATTACATCTTCACAGGGGTTGAACTCATCAGGCCTTGGGATGCAACTAATATCATCATTACCTGTACAGATAATATAGTCATAATGACTATCAAAAGTCACAATATTATCTTGGGGGTTCTTGAGTTCTTGACCAAATCCATCTTCTCTATTGTTATGTTCTTCAAAGAAGACATAATAATGGGAATTTCCATGAAGGTCTCTAAATTTGGAATTCTCATTGTGAACAGCATCAGTGTGATCTGAATAATCTTCTGCATAATCTTGATAGAAAGGAGCCCTGAAGGTACTGGAAGATCTTCTCTTGCGAATACTGAGATCGTTAGTTTGATTACATAGCAGGAGCTCCAAGATTCTAAAGTAGCAATAGAAAGCATGATTAATAAAATATGTAGTTTATCTAGAGCAAGCAAATTAATCACTGGGGACTATTTATTGTGAGCTAAGGCAATATTATTTGAGAAAAATGCAGCGTTCTAGTGTTGGAATTAAGCTACAATTCTAAGCTCTTTCTAATTATGATAATAACATTTTGATTAGACAACTGTCCCTTTAAGAAAGCTATTACCTATTTAATTATACTTTAGTGTTATTACACTGCATTTGCTTTTATTTCTGTTTATTATAACAAATTGCTATGCTTCCTTTCCTTTATAAAATTCTTTTATACAGTTTACTGTAAGCATCATGCTTCAGAATAAATGCGATCTAATCTTATTAAATTGCAGCAGCCACTGAGTATAAAATCTGCTGTAAAGAAGTTCAAACAGTATTTAATGTAATCCACGGTGAAGAGGTGGACTTCATTGGGCACTTAAATAAACACGAGGTTGACTTTCTATGGAGAGAATTTGAAAGTCTGAGTGCCATTACAAATGTTTGCTCTTTCATTTGCATCATTTCTGATGTGGTGAAAGGTTGAAGAGGTTTCCGAAAGTACATTTCTATTGTTGAGCAGGTTTATGAGCCAGAATAAAATTCCTTAGATAGTTGGATTCTAACCCATTTAGAATTTAATATCATTTTTAAAACTTACCCTTTAGCTTTCTTCCAATTCTTGAAAGCACAACAGTGACTTGGGTATGACAGAGCAGCATAAGTTAGATAAGGAAAAGTTTTTACTGGGGGGAATTTCTTTAGAGTCCAGGTATTTTGAGCCATCAGTTCTTTCAGGTTTTCTAATCCTCTTGCTGGAAATGTAGTGATACATGTCCGGGAGACATCACTGAAGATAGACACAGAGGGGGAAATTAATAATGTCAGTTTCTCATAAAACGTTTCATGAATCTTTATTTAATTTACATGCCATACAACTGTCAAATGCTTTAGAACAGGGGTGTCAAATTGCCGGCCCATGGGCCGGATCCGTCATCCGGAAGCCATGCCCACTCCATTGATGGCAATGGCAAAACCGTCCGGATACGTTGCGCAACGTCACATGACATCGCGAGTTTGACATGTCTGCTTTAGAACAATTAACAAACACAGAAATTAAGAGCCACATGTAGAACCAAAGCCTACATGGTTTTGAGGAGTCATTGGTGCTCTCTGAGCTTGCTTGTTTTTTTGCTGACATTTCATTACCCAAACTAGGTAACATCATCAGTGCTAGTAAGGAGTGCTATTGGCTGTCAGTTTATATTCTGGTGTCTTGCCTGTCTGGGTGGGTGGGGGTGATTTTAGGGATTGTTTGGTTGGGCTGTTTACTAATGGCTCTGTGGCAGTTTCTTGATTGGGGTATTGCTTACTTGATTGTTGGTCTGAAGTTGACCTTGGAGTTAATCTAGGCTGATCTGGGTGCTGATTACTGGTGGAGAGGTGCTGGAGTCTTTTTCTTTTTCAGGCTGGTTGAATGTCTCTTTTACATAGTCTATAGATGTTGTTAATGTCTATGTGTCTGTTGATAGCTAATTTGTCAGAGTGCCAGGCTTCCCTGGCATTTTGGGACTTGGCCTGGTCTAGGATTGTCACATTTTCCCAGTTGAAACTATGGTTAAAACTATCTATATGTTGTGAAATTAAAGAATTTTCATCATGTCTTCTGACTGCTAGTTGGTGTTCATGAATGCATTCAGACCAACAATCAAGTAAGCAATACCCCAATCAAGAAACTGCTAAAGAGCCAACAGTAAAAGAATATCTAAGACCGCCCCCACCAACAATGACAGGCAAGCCACCAAAATGTAAACTGACAGCATATAGACTCCTTATTAACACTGATGATGTTATCTAGTTGGGTAATGAAACTTCTGCAATAAAACAAGTAAGCTCAAAGAGCACCAAGGACCCCTCATGTCAACCCTGAGCTACAAATATTCTCCCTTATTGGTCCTACATGATTTTGTTTATAGCTGAACCAGTTTCTTCCTAAGTACTATATTCTGTACAAAGAATAATGCACTCCTAGCCTCCTATATTAGAGTGTCTAAAGCAGTGGTGGCGAACCTATGGCATGGGTGCCAGAGGCAGCACTCGGAGCCCTCTCTGTGGGAACACGCACCATCTCCCCATCCCCGCCTTCTCCCACAGTCCCCTCCTCACCAGCAGCCCCCTCAAAAAGTCGCCCCTGGGCACGGCCCACGCGAAGCAGCGCAGCCAAGGACATGGTAGCCGGGCAGTGGGGACAAGACTCTGTCCTTGTGCCCCGTCGCATGCAGATGATGCTGTGGGGCATGGGTGGAGGGCATGGCCGCCATGGCACTGCTGGGCTGCCTGGGTGATCTGTGGCGGGCCGTGGAGGTGGTGGGTGGCCCAGTGGGAAGAGCAGAGCAGGGATGGGGGTGGGGGGCAGTTTTTGGGCACTTGGTTTCTAAAAGGTTCACCATCACTGGTCTAGAGTTTAGGATTTTTTAAAGTATATGTGCAACCTAAGGAAGTTTGACTTTAGAATTTGTCCTAAAGACCTTTTCTTTCCAACCATCGCCAAAATGGTTAGCATTTTCTCCATCATCCAACATTTTGGCATGACCTTCCTTTGTTCTGTTGCTTGACACCCTCTTTCTCCAACTTTTAGACAGAAATTCACTGGATTTTTATGCCAAGAGGCATGGTTGTTTTTAACCAGAAAAATATTTTTAAACTTTTGCTTGACTTAGTATTTCTGAGTTATCTTTGGCCTGTTGACTTAAAATTTGAAAATTTTAAACTTCAAAATCATATTATTATACAGCTAAGAAAAAAACAGAAAAACTCTTTTTTCTTCTTTAAAGAAAATCAAAGTTAATACAAGCCACACAAAACAATTGTAAGAAGAATAATCCACTTCAGCTGAAAGTAAATTAAAGTCACTCGAAAATTGCCAAATCTCTCTCTCTCTCTCATTCTCTTTTTTCACAATGAAAATTACTTGGATGTCTTCCCATTTGTTAGTTCACACCTGCCCTTATGCCTGCCTTTTTAGCATCTTTGGTACTATTGAGAGTAAGAGTAATTGCTTAAGGCATTATTTAAGGCAGTAATACTTTTAGCAATGAATATCTTGTACTATCTTTGTACTTTGTACTATATGCATATCTTTTTTATCTCTGTTGCTATTATATAAACCATTTTTTAAAAAAACATACATTTTTAAAAACTCAATTGTCATTGTACTTTATCACTAAGAGCTCCAGGTTGCATCCTTGGTACTTGCTCCTCAAATTTACCACTTAACCATAATCTTCTTTGGTAGCTTGGGTTGTATGTTTCCATGGCAGAAAAAGAACTGAACCTGAGTCATCCCACTCAGGGTCCAGCAACTTGTATGTAACCCAGAATGTTCCAATTTTATGTTTGCCCCACTCAGTTTTGCAAGAAAAAATAAATAAAGGAGCAGATTCCTCCATGGGGAAGATGTCAAAACTAGTTGATTGTTTTCATGTATCCCTAGAGACAGGCTTGAAAAAACTTAAAGTGGAATGTGATTATCCTCCATCAGGTATTAAACAAGAATAATAACTTTGCACTTGTGTTAGAAACACAGAGTGTTTCTGAAAGGATTAGCCGGTGACATCACTGTTGTCCTGGGGCTGCCCAGCTGGGGGCTCATTTCATGTCACCAGCAGGAGCTGGACTGAAGGACGAGAGCTCAACCCTACCCACGGCAGCTCTTGGATCTCAAATGCAGGCTTGCTAATCTCCTACCCAGTGTTCCAACCACTCGAGCCACAGTGCTCCTAAGAATTATAACTGAGGAGGTGAAAGGAAACGGAGTACAGAAAACAGTGAAGAATATGGTGACCAGATTATTATTTGCATCATGAATTCACTAAATTATATTTTTAAAGCAAATGACATACAGGAATTGTGTCACGGGACTCTTTGAGGCGATGGTATCTAAGCATTTTGACTTTTCCTCCTCACTGGCTGACTAAGTGGAGACTTAAGAATTCAGTTTATACCTTGTGAGCTGCTATTATTTTAATCTGTATACAGGTCCCTGCTAAGTATATAATAGGTCCTTTGTTTAGACCCGAACCTACTAGGTTTTCAAGTGTCCTTCCAGGATTTGTCAGTCCATGCTTTGACCAGAATAGATGCCATGCCTTGATTGCTACCACGTTTTATGAAAAAGTTGTGTCGCTAATGCTGGAGATTTTTTTTATCCACAATATGTTTCAGAATTCCCATCTTTTTGACATATTTTCTGTTGTTCGTTATGAACTTCTCCTTTTATTGTCTTTAACAATCTGCTGTTCTGTCTTTATTTTTTCCTGTTATTTTGTCTTTGCAAACAGCTGTATAATCAATTACAAGCAACATACAAATTTACAAACAAATAGCTGTTTAATTCTGTCTATGACTTTCTTAAATCAGACATTGCTTAACTAATCTCGCTGACATTCTTTAACATTCAGAAGAATCTAAAGTTCTCAAGTCATTCCTTAGGTGCTTCTGTGTACAAACCAATACAATAATAACCCTGCTAAGAGGAATAGTTAGATGAGCAAAGCAGAACCTTAATATTTATTGGATTTTTTCTGTTCCCAAGTAAGTTACTCCTTTCATATTCCATGATTTCATGGTGGTGGAATGTGAAGAAGTTCACCTTCCAGAATATTAGTCTACAGTATAAATATTATTATTCTCATCTAATGTTTGCACTTAAAAAAATGTTGATTGGATGAACAGTGCTGAAGCCACTCTGACCATCCCAATTAAAAACAAAAGAAAATTAAAGCTATAAGGATTTTCTTAGACAAAATAGATAGACGTAAAGTTTGCATGGCTAAATACAGCCTGAAAATTGGCATGGTCATAAAAGCTGCATTTTGTGGCCCACAAGGATGTTGAGTCCCTTTGGCAGGATACAACTTTTGATCCTTGCTCTAGGGTAATCTAATGGAAATTTCTTTTGGAAAGATATAACTGTCCAAGAATTCAGTTTGTCTTCAAATCAAGCTCTGAGACTGATCCAGCCTTTACTTGATCCTCATTGCTTTTGTAAGATGCTTTGGCACCTCTGTTCTAGTGGTGCCTACTTATGGTGCCTTTCTAAACCTGTTGGAACTACAGTAACCTCACACCCAGAAAGAAAAAAAGCCTTGCACTGTGTAGGAAGGACGCTCAGATGTGTTTCAATACAGATGACCTTTGTTATTTGGGATTTTACTAGCTATGGTTTTACATTTCCGTGATTGCTAACATAAGACCAGTTTTGAGACCCAGTTTCTACAACATACATACATGCAAATTTATATGCATGTATGTATATAGGGGCAGGATAGCTCAGCGGTTAAAGATGCTGAGCTTGTCACCCCAGGTTCGAGATCCCAGTGCCACACAATGAGGTGCGTTCCCGTTAACTGCCCCAGCTCTTGCCACTTAGCAGTTTGAAAGCATGCAAATGCAAGTAGATAAATAAGCACCATTTTGCTGGGAAGGTAACAGCGTTCC
>NW_015388434.1:140854-153113 GCF_001527695.2 Protobothrops mucrosquamatus
TGTGTGTGTGTGTGTGTGTATGTATCTATTTTACACATGCAGAAAATGGCAGAGAAGCTTTTAAGTAAAGTACATTTCTCCAAGGTCTTGTTATTCGTAGTTTCTAGACTGGCAGGTAACTCATAGATAATAAAGGACCTATATCTGATTTATTTACATTGAGATTCAAAATAGTATGTCAAGAATAGAGTCTAGTCTAGCTTTTATCTTGTTCAACATACTAACTGCATCTTTAACAAATCCTAGAAAAACATGTTTGTATCTCTATCCTGTTCTCCTGGACCTACAACTTTTTCACATCTTTTTCATATGTCTATCCAACATTTACTATTTTTCTATAGGAGTCTATCGATTTTGCCTCAAGTTTCCTCCTTTTAACTGCTTCCTTTGATTATTTAGCTGTCAGTTCCTGACATTTTCCTGGCATCATTTTCCTTGCCATAGCTGATAAATGTTGTTTTCCATTCTCTTTTTATTTTGTAATTTAGATATTTAGAAGTAATGAACCAATCCACATGCTAGAAACCAACATGTTAAATCACATAATTTTTCCTTTCTATAAGTGAATAATTGCTCCTGCATTGATTATGCAATCAAATATATTTACTGAATTAAATCTATTCTCCCTCTGAGTTTGTATGCTAACTCCAAAATAAATTAGTACCGCTGTGTGAATGTTCAATAAATTATTTCCATGTTGATGAAAAAATGTGAGTCACCGTGAAATATGCCAAATCTACTGATGTTAGAGTTATTGACTATTTTTCTGTATTTCTCCAATTGCTGATAGCTATCCTCAGGAAGAAAATGGAGCCTCTTTAGGGAAGCAAGTTTAGAACTGGAATAAATATTTCATTTGTGGTCATAATATCACAAATGAATTTGGAACAGTACATGTCACACAATATGATCAAGGTATTAAGCTCATTTTATTTTTGCTGAATTTGTCCAGATCTTGAGCTCTTTATTTAGAGCTGAGGCAGCAGCGTTGGCTAAAACAATAAAGTACCGTAGCTCTTTTGGGCCTCAGAAAGCTCACTAAGTTCTATTGCAAAGGGGAACAAATACATGATCTTTCTTCTAATTCATAAAAGAATTGTTGATTTCAGTTTCTTCTGCTTCATTGCTTGTTTATATTTCAGGATAAATAAAGTATTATGACTAGGGAAGAAGAAGAGTAGCTAATGGAATGGTAAAGGTATTTTCACAGATCTGTTCTGAAAGGGTTGTAATAGGGGACAGTGGGGAAAGCAAAAAACACACCTCTCCAAAAAGAGTGAGAGCAAAACACTAATTGTTTTCAAGAAAAGAAACATGGACATGTCCTTTTAATAAGGGAGCTATCACTGGGTAGATTCCATGAAGCCCTTATTGCAATTCATAACTATGAAACATACATAACATGATAGATTGTAGGTAGATAAACAAACCTGAGCAGCTGAAAAACCAACAACGATAGGACTAACCAGGCCTTCTAAGATAAGAAATCTATGGTCTGTTGGCTGTCAACGCTGCAAATACTGTATATTCTTGCTTTGACAATATGCAGAACTGTCTGGTATTTTTATAGTTAAATCAGGCAACAGTGAAAGGGGAGGAGAATATAAGGAAAGCCTGGGAAAAAGGACTCGGAAGTGAATCACATCTTCCAAGTTAATTGGAAGATGTGAATCATGACTCCAAAATAAGGGAGGGAAAAATGCCTGGAATGTTATGTGCAACAGAAGAGAAAATCAGATCTTAGCATTCCACCATGCCGTACTGACATCTCTGTAACCTTAATAAAGGCTTTTAGGTTAAAAAAATGCCTGAAAGTTCTTTTAAGTGTTTCGTTAATCAGACACATGACATTGGCCTTGTATCATATCCTAGTCACCTTACAAAAAGAACATGACCCCAGATGAATGCATAAATAGAAAGCTCATCCTTTAACATTATTAAAATAATCACCTAACAATCATTACCCAATATTTATATTATTTATAAATAACACTAAAATAACTTAATATATTCTTCCCCCCCATTACTCACAGTAGGCTTGGACCACTTTGAACACCCAAAAATGCATCTTCATCAATAACTCTTAGATATTTGTTCTTATGCAGGTATCTGCAGAGAAACAGTAACATAATTTTTTGGTGCTTAAATCAGAAAAGTTAGTCAAAATGAAGTCAAATGCAACAATCATTTAAAAATTAGTAAAAGTTAAAGATAAAATAAATAATATTCAGAACAACTATCAGCTTAAAGTCAAGTAAGGATAAATTAGGTTAAAATTTAAAAGGCTAGGAAGTTAACAACAAGGCAGCGGGAGTGCCGGAGGCCACCAGCCATTCCCTGGGGTGTATCATACTTTAGACCCCATGCAACTTGGCAAAGTCAGGCCTTAACACTCCTCCAGAAAACCAGAAGATAGGAAAAAGCTTATCTATCCTAACCTCCATTTCCACCACTGTATTGTCATGGATTGAACATAAAGATTATTTTACAAATGCAGCCTTTTAAGACTGCAACTCTCTTTTGGATTTAAACCCCAACAATCTTTTTCCAGTAATGTAAACTGAAAGAAGACTAAGAAAATATGCCGAGTGAACCAGAAACCTGGTCAATTTTATGAAGTAAAATGAAGTAAAGCTGTAGAAGCTATATACTGTACATTGTCTTAATGTCTGTTCCTCTATGAGTAGATAGAGTAAGATTCTAAACAGGAATGGCATAAGAAAAGCAAGAAATGACCTGATTGCTGACTAAAAGAGTCAGAAAAATGGAATCTGTCCTGTGAATTCACAATTTCTAGAAGTTATTACAAAAAATAAAATATCAAAGTCACAAATTGTAACTTGTAGGCCGAAATAATAGTTTGCTTTTACCTCACAAAAATAATTAGTCTTTTTCAAAACAAATACTTTTGTTTTTATGTTTAACAGAAGACAAGAAATATTGTGCTAAATGTAGTTTATTATTTTTTTCAGCAGAAGGATATTGTGTAATCTTATATAGGGTCTCAGTCAGAAAGTAGGCTTAATAAATTTGGGCTGCAAAAATCTGGATGAAACTACCTAATAATATGTGAATCATCTCTTTTCCAAACAGGTGTCATTAACAACACCCCAGTTATTAAATAGGAGTTTTTTATAAGTTGTTAAAAGACCCTTAATTATCCTGGAATTCATACTTAGTCAATATATAGTCATACATAATCAATGGAGTGGATATATTCTAATTAGATATATTTGGATATAGCCCAATATTTACAAATTAAATGCTTAAATGACATATGGATGTAATGATCCATGTATGAGCTTTTAAAACCAAACCCTATTCTCACTCTAAAAACATTATTGCATCTGAGATTCAGCACAAACTAGGCAAAATGAGTGATAACCAAAACCCACTAAAAATGATGGAATGGGTTTGTTAATCATTTATACTATCTAAAGTCAATGACATTTACAGTAACTCTCACTATAAGTGCTAGGTTATTGCTAGGTGCATGTACAGTTTTCTGTAAATAACTTTTCTATAAATAACACAATAAATAAAATTTCCTGCTCTGAAAAAGACCTCCATTTACATGAAGTGGACATCCCTTTGATGACTGGAGATATACCTTGATTTAATACTGTAATTGAGCCTAGAATTACAGTCATAAGACATCCCTATTGCTAAGTGAATCATCACATGAATGATCTCATTTTATAATATTTTTTGGAGCAGTTGTTAAGCGAATACCATGGGTTATAAAGTAACTGATTTTTCATAATGCACATTTTTTTGCATAAAATCAGAAGTAAACACTGGTTCCCAACCCAAAAAAAAAACATTGAAAATCACGGTCACATGACTGCCATAAATGCAAGCCAGTTGCAGAGTGTCCAAAATGCAACCATGTGACCATCGGGGAGACTTTTGGGGTCCATTGTAACTTCAGAAATTGCTGTATACTACCGGCATATTTGATCCCATGTCAGTGATTGAGGATGCAGAGATGAACAGCACCATATTATGCACAAGGCTTTTGGACCACAGTGTTTGAGGCTTTCCCTTTTTGTGTGTGTGTGTATGAAAGGAGTTTTCACAGCAAGAGGGAATTTAAACTACATTTTCAAATTTTCTGGCTCAAAACAGTGGCAAAATATGCTGTAACTATTAACCATTTCTGGTTGGATGGGGTCTTGAAGGACAATAAAATAAAATAAAATGATTTCTCCAACTGCCCATTCCTGCTTTATGTTCTGTGCCTCTATCTACAGATTGAATTATTAACATTTTAGAGTAAGGATTTTTTTCTTAATTTTGTAGAATGGCATCAAAGATCCATTTACATAAAGAAGTAATGTGGCCAGATAGCAAATAGTGATTTCTTGTTTATTTGTCTGGCATCGTTTTCTAAGAGCTAAGGCCAATCAGTCTGAGTGTTTTAGTTAAAAACTTACATAATACTATCCTGCTGGCAATATGTTCAGGTTTTAAGGCATAAGAGTGACCAAGCCCTAAATGTTCTGTTGACAGAGATTATATTTTGTTTCTACAGGTGTCAAAAGAAAAATGTACCTGTTTTTGGGAAACACAAGTAACTCTATGTTAGAACTATTGGTGTTTTTTTTTCCAATCAGAGATTGAAAAAATCTCTGGGGGTCTGCATTCTGCATTAGTTGCTTTACAGACAGCATGGCCAGATATTCAAATGGAGTACAATATGGCAATTTTGTTTTAAATACTATGGAATACAGTCCCCAAATGCTTAATACACGAATAAGAATCACATTAGTAGAAAATGATCACATGATATTGTGTACAGCTATGCTTTTACGCTTCTATCAATGAAAAACTGTAATGTAATTCTGAAATTATTAAAATGGCAATTGTCATAGACTGTATATTGTAATAATAGACTGCATGTTCCTTTCTCAGCATAAAGAATACTTTAGGGTCAAGTTGTTGTAATTGTTGCTGTTTGAAAGCCAGAAGTAAGAAGTTCCTAAAAAGTTGAACAGCAGCACAACTGATACATGACACTGATACATGACACTGATTAGCTTTCCACCAGAATAGTTTTGAAACACAACAGTGTTTGTCATCATTTGTACCCGTTTTATGAACTGTCTTATGTTTCTGTTTTTATGTTACATAGACTGTACAGTGATTACACAACAAATATCTTCATTGCAACTCAGATAATTTACAATAAAATATTTGAAATAAATAAAAATTTTCAATGTTCCAAAAGTAGTTCAGAACCATTGTAGAAACTTCCATAGAAAAAATAGGGGAAGTAGCACAAATTTCAGAGTCTCATGAGATCTTTAAAGATAACATAGATATCACTGTAAATACTTTTGTGGATCATAACACATTTCATTAAATGCCTGCAATATAGTTCAGTGAAGATCTGGGACAGTAGATATATTTCCAGTTGATGCAGAAAATTTACACAGCTTGCAATTTTGTAAATTGTTATTGAGTATATTCTCTGTCATTGAAAATGGAACTGATAGCAAAGGGTTAACACCATTTTGGTCAGTCAGAAGGTCAGGCTAAGGTTTGGGTCCAATGGGGGACCCACACCATTCTCAATCTTAGGTCTGCCTTCTAATGAAGAAGGTCTTTTTCCTCTCAGCTCCATCTGGGCCAAGAAATACATTCATTGCCTTTGAACTAACTAAATAAAATAAACTTAATGGGACTGAAAAAGAGATTGGAGTGAATAGCAGATTATAAGAACATGCAGCAAAGAGAGAGCTGTCTTTTCCAGAAAAATTTTCCCCACCCATTTGTTTCAGTGAATAGTCAGAGATCTATAAGTTCCTTTGTGCAGAATCGTAGAGGTCCCCAGAAGGTCACTGCAATCAGACTGCATGGTGGACAGGAAGCAGTGAAAAAGATATTGCACAAATGTGCTTCATTGCGGAGCTGCATGTATATTCCTTTTTGGGTAGTATTCCAATATTTGTTCTGGGAGGAGGTAGTAAAAGAGATGTATAATCTAACCTTGGACAGTCTTCAGGTTGCCGGTCTTTGGCAACCAGAGTGGCAGCATGATATGGATGATTTTTAGACACTGGAAAGCTGATTGCAAGTCAAGAATTAATCTAGCATCCAAACTTTTGGGGAGGCAAAAGTTGTTCGGGAATTCTGCTGATACAATACTAGTAGACAGTAAAAATAAAGTGCTTACTATCAACAGTAGAGAGCACCTAGTATCACATATTATATAATTGGCTTTCTTTAGGGTTAAAGAACAACCTTCATGCATCAAGGCAGTCAAGGAAGTCAGAGTTAGGGATTTCTGGAAAGGGAAGTAGCAAGTCCAAGTCCTAGGATAAAACAACCCCTTACTGACATCACAATTTCTCAGGTTGCCAGATTATGTAAAAGATTTTGGAATACTTGGGAATGGACTTGCAAGAACAAATGGGTGCTGGAAATAGATATGGTCTGCGATATTTTTTTGTGACCATTTAGTACAATAAATGGTTGATTTTTTTAAAAAAAAAATCCAATAAAAACTAACCAATTTTTAAACTTTTCTAACAAGTGCTAGTATGTTAACAATTTATGCAGAAAGTGATTATGTCCAGCATATATCTTTCTGAGAATGTTATTTTTATCTTTTGTAAAGAATAACAGAAGAATATACTGTACATCCTTTTCATAGATCTGAAAGATGTTATTAATTTTCATCAAGGCTGCATTATGTGGTATTCCTGTTACTAGGCTAAATTAAATGAATCATCTGCTTCTAAAAAAGAGTGAAGTTGTAGTACCGATTGGACATACATAACTCTTTCAATTGTACATGGAGAATTTGATCAGTAGTAGAGGCTGAAATGTTTTACCAAACATTTACAGGAACAGTATACGAAATATTTTCTTGCCTTGAAAGCATTGCTAGAAACAAAGTTTTACCCAGAAGCATTAGTGGTCACAAAATTTACATCAACAACATCTTGGAAATGGAATTTATATGCTTTTTAAATATCTCTGTTTCTTTGATTACTTTCAAATAAAATGAAGAAATTATACTTCACCCACTTAAATTCACAAAAGAGAAAAGAAGTGTCAGTGGTCTGCTGCCATGAAGTCCTTGCTTAACAAACACAACTGGGACCAAAAGCTCTGTCGCTAAGAGGTAAGGTTGTCAAGAAAAACATCATATGATGGTGACTCATAATTTTACTGCCAGCTTCTCTATTGACTCTGCTTGTTTAAAGCTGGCTGTGAAGTGCGCAAATGGCGGTCACAGGTCCAAAGGATGCTCCAATAGTTGTAAATGCCTTCTAGCTGCAAAATGCCTGAGTTTTGATCACCTGTCTGTGGGAATGCTGTAACAGTTGTAAGTGTGAGGACCAATCATAAAGTTACTTTTTCAGCATCATCATAACTTTGAATGGTCACTAAACAGGGCATCGTTAAGTGACTACTACCTACTACTACTACTACTACTACTACTACTACTACTACTACTACTACTACTAAGTGACTATTCTGGCTCAGAGAATGAGAATTCAATAACTCCCCAGTTATGAAACTTTAAGGATATCCTTGCCACGCTTAACATACAGAATTAGCACAGACTTATCTTTCAGCATTTTTAAGGTTTACAGTTAGAAACTATTTGCGAGTACTTATTTTTGAGCTGTTAAAATGCAATACAAGTGCTATGTTACAGTACATTGCCTTATTTACTTACACAGAATCTAACTTAGTTCCATTAAATGCATGGGCTTCCACCACTGTGAAACCGTTATTGTATAATTTTCTGTTAATGAAAAAAATGCATTATTAGTGTTTTTATACAAGTTATGTACAAAATGATTTTAAATTCAAAATGATAAAATCCAATCAATACTCAGCACTAAATAATAATAATAATAATAATAATAATAATAATAATAATAATAATAATAATAATAATAATAATAATAATAATAATAGTTGGAAGGGACCTTGGAGGTCATCTAGTCCAACCCGCTGCTCAGGCAGGAAACCCTATACCATTTCAGACAAATGGCTGTCCAGTCTCTTCTTAAAAACTTCCAGTGTTGGAGCATTCACAGCTTCTAGAGGCAGGCTGTTCCATTAATTAATTGTTCTAACTGTCAGGAAATTTAGTTCTAGATTGCTTCTCTCTTTGATTAGTTTCCATCCATTGCTTCTTGTCTTGCCTTCAGGTGCTTTGGAGAATAGCTTGACTTTCTCTTCTTTGTAGCAACCCCTGAGATATTGGAACACTGCTATCATGTCTCCCTTAGTCCTTTTCTTCATTAAACTAGACATACCCAATTCCAGCAACTTGTCCTTGTATGTTTTAGCCTCCAGTCTATGATTATATATTCTATGATTATATATACATGAATGTCTGATGTATCCCTCTGTTCTGTAATCCAAAATAAAATAAAATATAAAATAACTATGTTGTAAGAACTACCATGAGATGGTCAAGAGCCCAACATCACGTCCACTGCTATTCAAAGAATCTCCTTAAGTTTTCAGAATGACAAGGATGCCATTAAGTTTAAATCATAGCCATGATATCATCCTTTGCTATTAATAACCATACCTTGCTATTGTTTGCTGCTGCTACTTCTATTACCAGTTCTACAAAGGAATCTATACAGATTTCAAAAATGTACAATAAATACTTGATTTAGCTGAGGGTGGGGAGGGCCGCTCAGTTTAAAGCCAAAAGTCTATCAAAATATAAATAGAATTTTTTAAGGCTAAAACTACACTGGAACATGACAAAATTTACTTTCCTGATAGTAATAATAATAATTACAGTAAAGTTCCAGAAATTTAGAATGATGTATTGATTGATGTGTTGGATTAAAGTGGACAGACCCAAGTTTTAATTTATCCTAAACCACAGAAAGTCATTGAGCAATCTGGGGCTGCTCTTAGCCCAACATATCTCACAGGGTTGCTATGGATGGGGGCAGATTGGAAGATGGAGCACTATATGCCTTGCTACAAACTCCTGTACAAAAAGTGGAATAAAAATCTGCTGTTGTGATAGCTAGCGGTGATCCACAATATACTATTGTACTATAACAGCGGTTCTCAACCTATGGATCACGACCCCATTTGGGGTCGATCGACCATTTCGCTGGGGTCGCCAAGCAAGGCTGTCCGCCATTTTTTCCCCCTTTTGCGGCGGGTGCCTTACCTCCCTTGGGCTGGGCCAGCTGGTGGTCGGCCTGCTCCGTCTCTGCCGCTTGCCAGCTACGCCTCGGCCGGCGCAGGGGGCGGAACCACGCATGCGCGGTGCTCCCGGGCAGGGAAAGTCCTCGACTTACGACCGTTTTGGTAGTCCTCAACTTACGACCGGTTTAGTCCTCGACTTATGACCGGTTTAGTCCTCGACTTACGACCGGTTGGGGGTCGCGGCATTAAAAAGGTTGAGAACCACTGTACTATAAGTTAGGGAAGGGGTTTGTTTAGGTGATGATGATTTTGGATGACACAGAGGTATGTAAGATTGCTGGATCCAGTTGCTTAGATCCAACAGATTTTATCCATTGAATCAGATGTCTCCTAAACATGAAAGGACACTATACTGCAAATGGAAATTATTAATACAGTGAAAATACTTAAGGACTATATATAATCAAGTTCTATTGGTACAAAATGCTACTATGAACCTGAACATAAAAAAGTATAAATATACTTATACTACCCATCAATCCCTCTGCCAGGGAGCAGCAAAAGCATTATTTTTTTTTTATAAAACACCCCACAGAAGCACTATGGGAAATTAAATAGCATTCCCTAAAATGGCAGTCTAGATAAATAGGAAAGCATCCTGCTTAAAAGGTTTAAAATTATGGGTATACGGAAACCTGAATGCTTATATTAGCTCGTCAAATTTTTATTTTTAACCTGATATATAATTCTATCTACAGTATATTTTTATGTTTTAATGTTTTAAAGCCATTATCTTAGCAGTTGTTCCAAACATTTGGAGATGAAGGAGAAAATGGTTATAGGGTTCAGGAACTTGTAATCAAGGGCCATTCTATTTTTTGATGGAGAAAACAGGAGTCTTGGCAGAGAAGGCTGAAGGAAGGGTGAATGAAACCCTCTTTCAAGTTATCAGTGATAAAAACTCTTAGGCTTGTTGTAACAGAGATTCTATAAAGTTGGCCCAGCACCAGAATCCACCATGGTCTACAGATGTATTCCAGGGCCAGGCTGGGCTTGCATGACTTAATGCCAATGCATCTCTGGACTCCACTTAATTTCTGGTTCAGATCTTACCATTTCAGAATAGATGAAAGAAAATAACACAAAACAAAACAAAACAAAAAAAGATTTTATGGAAGAATAACATACAGTATAAGGGAGTCATTACATAATCCCTGGAATGCATTTGAAGGCAATGAATTCAGGTATGGGTTATCAGCAATTTCACTGTGAAAAAAAGACAAAAAGAGGTTTAGCATTGTAATAAAATTATAATAATGTATTAGTGTAACTCATGTGTATGCGTGCATGTATAGCATTTATTTTCTTATAGTTCTACCGTTTGCCATTATATAATCACTTTTGTTGTTGCCTTTGGGACTCAGAAATGTTATTTTGGATGAACAAAGCATTACTTTGTTTCCCTGCAGAAGATTAGAATGGGCACAATAGCTTTGCTTTCAATAGCAGCATCACATTTCATAGTGTATAATTTGACCTCCTTCTTCGGAGGATTCCCAGATCATAAAAGTTACAGCTGTATTGTTACTTTATGAGAGATTGTAATAGATTAGGGCATTACATCTGTTTCTTATATCTTTTATGTTATGTGCACTTTAAAAGATAACTTGTCTACCTTGTGAATTTGTGATAAAATAATTTTTTATGACTGTTTTTATTAATTAATACAATTACTATTTCAGGAGACAAAGAAATCAATATCCATTCTTCCACTTCACACTTTGTGTCCATCTTTAAATGGACTACCATTAATTTTTGTTTGGTCCTATTACGTGTGTGATACATACTTACAGCAAAAAGTTTATATTTATTGAATTAATTTTGGTGAGATCAGGAAAAACGCCAAGTCCAGTATTCAAGATCACACTAAAATAAACAAACAAACAAACAAATAAATAAATAATAACACGTGGCAGGGTGACTCAGTAATGTGCTTAATACAGAAAACAATTCATTTATTGCACTATATAGCCTCAGCACTCTGTATTAATGGCTCCCACAAAAGTCTGGGGATTTATATATGCACACCTGTGTAGATCATCTGTTAGATTGATAATTAGACAAACAAGCAGCGTGTATAATATTTTAGCATTATTAATTAAATTTAGAAAAATAAATCTGCTTAAGTTCCATTCCCAGGCAAGGTCAGGCAGATGCTTGCAGATCTCCCTATATTGCAGGCTGATATATTCTAATTTCTTTGTGTAAAGATGATTGTAAAGATGAAACTACATCTTTACAATCACAATTTGTTCTGATCTGTTTCTAAAACAGATGATACAGATAATAAAACAAAAGATGTATTAATTTTCCTGAGAATTTTAGAAGAACCTAAATGTGTATTGCATAAAATAAGAAAGTGACCTTGGATCAAAATGAATTTTA
The DNA here is from genome assembly GCF_001527695.2 of Protobothrops mucrosquamatus. NCBI lineage: Eukaryota > Metazoa > Chordata > Lepidosauria > Squamata > Viperidae > Protobothrops > Protobothrops mucrosquamatus. Next base: position 152,447 of record NW_015388434.1, read on the forward strand.
ACTCAAGCCTACTGTAGTAAATATAATACATTCTTAATTTTTATAACTGTTGACTACATGATAGTATTAAGTATTTGATGACTCATTTCATTTTAAAATTTGCTAATTGGTTAGCATAAAAGTAACTGAGTGAAGATTATGTTAATAAAAATCATTATTTGGATGGAAATTACATTACATAGATTTTATGCAATAGAATTTAATTCTCCAGTGCACTGATGATACACAAAGTCACTTTGAATTAGATATTTTATAGATAACATGAGCCTCTGTTTAATTTAGAATTCAAGATTGAATTCTTCTGTTCCAAGTGAACTGTTAATTTTCTTAATCAGAATATTGCATCCTATTTTTATGCCCTGCACTACATAAATGGCATTATAAATATATTTTAATAGTAATAGGCTTTGTCGAAAGTGACTATCATTATTTTAAGATAATTCTTCATAATCCTATATTGCTTAATTCAATTATTTGTGGTCTGTTGTTCCATCTAAGGTGATTATTCTGATAATTTTGCTGGAACATACCAATCAATAGTATATTAGAATGCTGTAAAATGTTGGTGATTGTTAAATATGTAAGTAATTAAGTAATTCTTAATTTCTTACTGCATAGTGTTTGTAATTTGATTTTTAAATTATGATTTATTATTTCATTTTTTAAA
>NW_015388435.1:0-29817 GCF_001527695.2 Protobothrops mucrosquamatus
AGACCCATGACTTAATCCTCCTCACCAAGGAGAAGAGAAGAGGGCTGCATTTGTGGTTAGACCATCATTTTTGTTTTGTTCCTCTTTTTAATTCTGGCTTGAAATGCAGCTGTGATTGATGTGAGTCAATCGTGGGGCCTGCTGGCGTTAAAAAAAGTTTCATTTCCTTTGTTCCCTCTGTTATTACTGGGAACAGCAAATCGCATCCTTTGACGCGGCCCTCAGGACTTCTCAGCTTTAGGGAAAAGGAACGGGGAAACCATATTTATTGTATTTAGTATTCAATCAATCAGAATAGAGCTGGAGGGGACCTTGGAGGTGTTCTAGTCCAGCCCCCTGTTCAAGCAGGAGACACTATGCCAGGGGTAGGCAACCTTGGCACTTTTATGACTCGTGGACTTCAACTCCCAGAATTCCTGAGCCAGCCATGCTGAGGAGAAAGGGAGAGGTTTCCAAGCTGAGCCATGCTGGCTCAGGAATTCTGGGAGTTGAAGTCCACGAGTCATGAGGGAGGCAAGGTTGCCTACCCCTGGCCTATGCTATTTCAGACTAGTGGCTGTCCAGTCTCTTCTTAAAGACCTCCAGTGATGGAGCACCGACAACTTCTGGTGGCAAGCTGTTCCACTGGTTCATTGTCCTCGCTTTTAGGAAGTTTTTCCTCAGTTCCAGGTTGCTTCTCTCCTTGATGAGTTTCCATCCATAGTTTCTTGTCCTGCCTTCTGGTATTGCAGTAAATGAAACCGAATGTAGTTGTGGGTCAGGCCCACGGGGGAACTTCATTTCCTATCCTTGCCTAATGCCCCTGCTTGGCACACGGGCTTCCAGAATTGTTCCCCCATCATTTCGATTCTTCCAGTTGCGTGGGTTCGGTGTGCTTTGTGGTAGAAGTGAAACTCTCAACCGTCTCTTGTGGGTGCGCGCACACACACACACGCGCGCACACACACACACACACTTCCCTCAGATGAATCTGGAACGCTCCGTCCCTTAAAGCAAGACCAAGGAAATTACCAATTGGGTTTTTTTAAAAAACAACACTTATTAAACATTACAATTATAAAGAAAAATAAAGGAGAATATTTGTGGCTGAGGACTGAAATGAACGTTACCTCATTTGGATAATGAAATGTCTGCAAGAGAACAAGCAAGCTCGGAGTGCCAAGGACCCCTCAAAAAAAATAAATGAACAGAAACGGAGAAATAAAAAGTGCAGAAAAGGAAAATAGAAAAAAAAATAAGAATATAAAATATAAAATAAGGACATTTAAGGAGAGGCATTAGTAGAACGTGAAAGAGGGATGGGCCACTTTTCTCCAAGCTGGTGCCCTGCTGGTAAAATCATTCTAATCCCATGATTCCCAGCCTGTCGTTCAATATAATCCAGAAGGCACCCCCACTTGGGAAAAATAATAGTCATTAAGGCAGGCCAGCCATGTGATGCAGCAACATCCTAAAACAAAATCGTTGGAACGGGCAGCGGGCAAAAGTCCACCAAGGTTTGTTTGCATATTACATTTCTGCCTCTCAACTCCGAATCACTCAGCCCAAAGTTAATTTAAAAAATAATAACTTGCTAAGCAGGGCGTTCTGCAAGACGGTCAAAAAAGTCAAGATGGCTGACTTTCATTGCTGGAAAGTGGCAACCCTGGACCGGTAATGTTACCACACCAGGCCTGATGTTCTGGATGCTGCAAAGGTCATAAGCGTGAGGACCGGTCTTAAAGTTGCTTCTTCAGCACCGTTGTAACTTGGCATGATTGCTCAACAGAGCAGTCTTAAAGTGAGGTCTACTTGTGTGTAAATCCAGGTCCCAAGTCATGCGCTTCGGTGGTTGATGGTGAATTTGGATCTGGGTTTCTCTGGATCGAATCCAATCCTTTAACCATTGTAAAACCTAGAGCCAATCTGGCAAAAGAGGGAGGATGCTGGAGACATCGACCAGCCAGGAGCAAGACTCCACCTTTCATATTGATGTACACTGAGGTCTGGTGTGCTGTGAAGCCTGCAATTTATTGCACCCAAGCAGTAGAGAATGCTACCTCGGGAGGGTTGACAAGCTCAGCCACTGACTCCAGGCCCATCTGGAGATCCCCTGCTTTTCGGAGGCAGTGCGGACAGGTTACGCCAACGCTGGAGGAAGCGCATGTGAGCGACAAGCAGGAAGTGGTATTGTGTAGCATGTAGTGAAGCTGGATTGCAGTTCTGCCAAACCCCGAAGGAATGTTTGCTGCTGGTCACAGGAAGTGATGAGGCAATGAATCACGCTACCCATGCTCCTGGTTGCTCCCTGGCTGGATTGGGACCGAATGATGCCAAACAGGTGATGTACAGTTGGCACAATGCTCATTGCTGCACTCAGGCAGTAAGACTAACGTGTTGCAACAACCTAGCTTCAGAAAATGGATTAGTGTGTTCTTTTTCAATGGGGCAACTCCCAGTATTCCTCAACGGGGTTGAGTTTTAAGTTCCACGCATCTGGGAAATGCTGGGCTTGGGTTGGTTTAAAACTGGCTTAGCCATGCCGTTGTTGTCCAAAGTTTATAAATTAGAATTCTATCTGAATCCAGCCAATCTCATTTCACCCCCAAAATCCAATTCTGTGTTACTTTGAATGGCCTAAATATTAAGTGTTAAGACGTATAAGGAAGGAATGTAAGGTTGGTTTACATGATCGAGGTTAAAATAGATAACAGTTAGTTTTGACAACCCTTACTGGGCTTTTTGCTAAAACCAGGACTGAAATGATAATACTTTATGGGTTTGTTTGTAGATAAGAGGTAAGACATGGGAAAAAGAGATTGTTTGGTGCAATTTAAAAGAAGGTGACAATTACTAAAATGGCTTACACTGATTGTGATGAAGGTCAGAAGTTGTTTATTTTCTTTTTCTTTACCATATGCTTCCTTCCTTCCTTCTCTCTCTCTCTCTCTCTCTAATTTTTACCATTGCAATTATAATAGTTAATGACATTATTTAAAAGAAATAGGGCACCCTCTCTGGTGCTTTTGAGAAAATGGAGTAGAGGCCAGGCAGGCTGGATAATTGTCCCCCTCCTGTTGACATGGGACAGGTTGAAAGCTTGTCTCTCCCCCCCCTCTCCTCCCCCCCCCCAGTCATGCCTGGCTGGCTTTTAAAAAACATCCAAGCAGGTTAACTGCTATATGGTTAATATTCCACCTTTCTTCAAAGCCTGTTCTGCTATTCAGTTTGCTTTGTTGGCTAACCTTGCAACTTTCAGAAGGGGCTGCCAAGTGGAGGGGGCAGGGGGGGAAGGAGAGATTGGCCCATGGTAGAATGCTGAAGCTGGGCAAAATGAAAGGCTTCTCTTCCAGAGTTTAACAGTCATTGTACTATGGAGGATATTTTCTGCAAACAGCGGCGGCCTTGCAAAAAAAAGGGTGACACCAAACCGGCCCCTGGCTTTTCTCTATTTATCTTGACGACTTTTCTGATGTTCTGGTCTTGCCAGTCCAACTTGAAAGTTTAGCTCAGTGTTCTCAACCTCGGCCACTTTCAAAATGTGTGGGCTTCCAACTCCCAGGATTCCCCAGCCAGCGTGCCAGTGAACTTTAAGAAGTGCAGACTTCAACTCCCAGAATTCCCCAGCTGGCTTGCCAATGAACTTTTTAAGATCTGCGGACGTCAACTTCTACGGCATTTAGGTTTAGAACGTTTTTAGGTCAGCGTTTCTCAGCCTTGGCTCCTTTTCAAGAAGTGTGGACTTCAATTCCCAGAATTCCCTGGCCAGCATGTCAGATATTTCAATCACATTCTCTTCGGCCTGCTTGGAAGCCCATGCAGATTAATGTGACTTGAGCTGAAATGCTAAGGCTTTGCTCATTGGCCTGGGGGTGGGAGGGGAATATCCGGGAAACATTTTGGGGTCTAAAAATGGGAAGTGGCTCTCGTAATACTTCCCAGAAGATAATAATAATAATAATAATAATAATAATAATAATAATAATAATAATAATAATAATAATAATAATAATAATAAAGTTGGAAGGGACCTTGGAGGTCATCAAGTCCAACCCCCTGCTCAGGCAGGAAACCCTATACCATTTCGGACAAATGGCTGTCCAGTTTCTTCTTAAAAACTTCCAGATAAGGAAGGGAGAGAAATGCAGACCCAGGATCCAATCCAAGTCGGTCACCGGGACCAAAAGTTTTTTTCTTCCAAGCTTGGAAGAATAAACCTTTAGTCCCGGTGACCGACTCGGATTGGATCCTGCAAGATTACCCTGGGATACGTCTATTTTGCCTTCGTTCGCAAATACAGTTTGCTTTTCCAGATTTATTCCTTAACCAGCCCAAGATGCTGGGATTCTGAAGAAAATTCAGACAACCCCCAAGATCTTCTGTCCCAGCTCTACGAGAGAGGGGCAGGAACCACCTCCCAACCCATCCTAAATCCTGCGCTAGAGAAAAAAAAGCAAGTGGAAAATTTGACGCAAAAGTCTTACTTAAGGGGGAAGCTTCCAGTTACTGGATTTCCTCCCCCTTAAACCACGAGGCCACCAGGATCCGGCTTTTAACAGCCAACCATCCCCAGCTGTCTGCAGCTGGGGGGGGGGGGGAAGAGGCTTTTTTAGCCAAGACCGCATTTTGAATCAGCTGCCAGGGTTGCAGCTGTTTTCCTGCCCCCACAGCTTCCCTCCAAAATCAGAGGATTTCCCTGCCCCAGATAATATTTTTAATTTTTATTTTATTTTATTTTGCAGAACTTGAACTTGCAGTCACCCATAAAAAGGAGAGTGTCAAGAGGATTGAAATGGAGAAAAACCAGATTCTTTTGACCTCCTACGGCCCGGGTGTCCCTAAATAAAATATGCATTTTCAGGTTAGGGACATAGAATAGTCTGCCCCACAGTCCAGTGCATGGTAAGTCCTCGACTTACAACAGTTCATTGAGTGACTGTTTTGACGTTTACACCGCCACTGAAAAAAGTGACTCCACGCTTAGGACCGTTGCAGCCTCCCCAGGGTCACGTGATCAAAATTCAGACGCTTGGCACCTGGTTCATATTTACGACGGTCGCAGCGTCCCGGGGACAAAGTCGACGGGGAAGCCAGATTCACTTCACAACCGTGTTCCTAACTTCACAACTGCGGCGATTCGCTTAACAAAACGTTGCAGGAAAAGTCATAAAACGGGGCAAAACGCCCGGAACAAATGTCTCACTTAGCAACGTAAAATCTCGGCTCAGTTGTGGTCGCGAGGTGAGGGCCACCTATGCCCACCTGCCTAAAAACGATACCCCTTCCAGCCAGTGCTTCTTGAAAACGACTAGAACTGCGCAAATAATATTATTTATCTGCGCAAACCAGATCATTAAAAAAAAAGCAACAGCAGAAATCGGACTTCGATTTGGATTGCTAAGTATTCTTGCCATCCAGCTTTGACTCTAACTGGGTAATGCTTTAGGCCGCAGGGGTCCTCAACCTTGGCGACTTTAAGACTTGTGGACTTCAACTCCCAGAATTCCTCAGCTTTGTTGGCTCAGGAACTCTGGGAATTGTAGTCCCCCAGGTCGTCAAGGGACCATAGCGGCTCACCCTGGCCTTAACATGACAGCATTGAGCAGCCCTTTGAAAGAGGGGCAGACTTGGGTTCGCCCCGGGTTCAAGTCAGGACTGGAAAGCCCTTAAGGAAGGCTTGGTCTTGACTAGCACAGCCTTATGGATCCACCAAAGCCGGCTCAGACCCCAGGCAAACCATCGCTTTCGCAATTCCCCTGCTGCAAATGTGAATTAAAATGCGGGTGTACTGGCTGAGGAATTCTGGGAGTTGAAGTCCACAAGTCTTAAAGTTGCCAAGGTTGTGGACCCCTGCTTTGTGGGGGGGGGGGGGGAAGGGAGGAGAAGGAGGAAGGGAGGGATCAAAGTAATAAGCTGAGTTGAAGAGCAAGCTTGCTTCCTTTCTTTTGTTGAGCAAAGGTTTGACTATGCAAGCATCTCAGGTTATTAATTGCTGAGCAATCATAAATTCTGATCTGAGACGCAGGAATGTTGCTGACAGCCGTGGGTGCAAACGAAGACTTTGTCCTTTCCCCCCCCCACTCCCTGTCTCATTAAGGAGCAAGGTTCTTTTTAATAGCCTTCACTGTGTTCCTTTCTGCTTTTCCACCCCACCAGCTGTTAAAAGCGGCATCCTTCCAAGTAGAGTAGATGGGAGAATACGAATACAGGTAACGCTTGACTTAGCAACTGGGACCAGAGTGTAAGGTTTCCCACTTAGCACAATAAAATCCCTTCAAGAGTTTCCGTTGCTAAGCAAGGTGGATGTTGAGTGAGCCACGCCCGGTTTTATGACCCGATTTCGCAATGGTTGTAAGCAAAGCATTGCTGCTGTTAAGTGAATCACGTGGCCGTTAAACAAATCTGGCTTCTCCAACTGCTTTTCGGAAGCTGGCTGGGAAGGTCGCACATGGGGATCATGTGAGGCTAGGAGGCAACAAAAACCATGAATACATGCTGGTTGTGGGCACCTCCATGGGATGCTGTGACGGTCATAAGTGCGAGGACCAGTTGTAAGTCACTTTTTCAGGGCCGTTGTAATTTCGAATGATCAGTAAACAAATGGTTGTTAAGTCTGGGGCTATTTGTAGAGGCACAATTATAGGTAATAAAGGTTTATTTGTAGTTTGTGATTTCCTGGCTGTGTTTCTCGGGGGGCCAAAAGAAGTACTTTATTATGAACTTAAAGTTTCAATATTTTGCAGGCTCCATTCGTTTGGTATCACAAGAAATGGGGAACCAATTAAAAAAAAAATCAATTTTGGTGGGCTTCCCACGGACTTTCTAAGAAAGCCTACGGGAAACAACTCAAATTCCTGAAACATTCACGTTTTTTTTTTATTTGACACAACTCTTTGCTGGGCCTTGATTGAGGGACTGTGAGACTTTGGAGCAACTCTTCCGCAAACACGCAAACCAGCTTCTTGAGTTGCTTCCTTTCCCAGCCTCGGCCCAAAAGCTGGCATGGAGCCCAGCACATTCCAACAGCAGCCCTAAGCCAGGGAAAGCTGTCGGGGAGCCGAAACAGGCACTGGGGCACATCTCCCCCTGCTTGGCTTGGATCTGTGGCAGCCGCTCCTGAGCCCGTGAAACAATTGAGAGGAAGGCAGGGTTCACACAACCTCTGGGCTAGCACTGGGTTAACTGGCTGATTCTAGTGTGTTGCATTGACCCAGTTCACATGGCTAGATTAGGGTTAGTGTGTTGCATGGACTCAATAAACCATCTCTTAGCCAGCATGCATGAACTCAATAAGCCATCTCTTAGCCAGCATGCATGAACTCAATAAGCCATCTCTTAGCCAGCATGCATGAACTCAATAAGCCATCTCTTAGCCAGCATGCATGAACTCAATAAGCCATCTCTTAGCCAGCATGCCTTGCAGGCCTCTTCTTGGCCAAAGTTCAAGGCAGCTCCCATGATGCTTTGCGGCCGAGATGTCCTTTGACCAATCCCCAGGCAGCGCTGGCTCAGAACCAGGCCTTTCCCATCAGCCTTTGCTTCTCCGCCGTCTCGACGTTAAAGGAGGGAGGGCGGGGCTTCTCTTGGTTGAGCGATCAAGACGACCGTTGGAAAATCTCCCCCCCCCCCAGTTTCTTTTCTGGAACTGAAATCTTATTGGTTCACCAGAAGACGAAGGGCAGGGTTGGGACTGAAGTCACGTCTACCAATTAAAATAAAGATCGAGGGTTGCCGGCCCAATGGGTTTCCAGAGAGCAGAGTGATGGGCACAAAATCTGCCAATAAATTGAACTCCTTGGAGCGAACGGGTATCCTTATAGGGCCCAATCAGGGCGCCCGTTTGAGATTTGGCGCAATCCGGTTTCGAACGGCTGAGATTGACCCTTCCTGCTCGGTTATCCTAAAGTCCCAGTTTGGCACCGAAAAGTCCCCTGGGCTGCCAAAATACTTCTTCTTCCTCCCTTCAAGTGCTCCTCGTTACACCACCCCGCCCTACGGCGCGGCTCTCTGCAGCGGAACTAGGTTACTCAAACATCCTTCTCCCCTGCCTACAAGGACGACCGGTTGCCTTTTCCGGTCCTGGAAACTAAAACGGATGCCAGAACGAATCACATCGGCAGGCGGGAGACGGTCGACCCTATGGCGGCGGAGGGCGGGACAAGGGTAGGTAAGGCACCGCCTCGACCCAATGAGAGCCCCGACAGCCTTGAGCGACGGCGGGCCAGCCCAATAGAGGCGGGCCTGAGGTGGGAGCGAGGGTGGGCTGGGGTAGTGTGGGCGCCATGTCGCGGCGGAGGTGGCGAGGTTCGCAGAGCGGCGAAGGTGGCGGCGGCGGCTCGGGACGCGGAGGGGACATGGTGAAGATGGCTGGCGGAGGAGGCGGAGGAGGAGGCGGCGGCGGCGGCGGAGGCCGTTACTACGGGGGCGGCCCTGAAGGCGGGCGCGCCCCGAAGCGCCAGAAAACGGAGAACGCGGACCACGGGCCGGGGGGAGCGGCCGGCGGCGGGGTGAGGAAAGAAGGAAGGCCTTTAAAACGCCGGACTACAACTCCCATCATCCCTCATAACGAGCGGAGGGGGGGAGGAAGGTTTGCAGTGGCGGCTCGGAAAGATGGGAGTTGTAGTCCTGTCGCGAGGGGCCGGCGTGGAGCCTCCAGGGGCAGGCGCAGTCTACCGTCAGCATCCCGCCTCCTTTGCCCGCCTGGGTGGGAGGGGCGAGAGGAGGGACGCCCCCCCCTCCATCCCTCCCTCCATCCCAAGCGCTGAAAAGTCGGGCCTTTAAAATGGGGGGGGGGGATAAGGCAGCTGCCCTGGCAGGTAAGTAGAGCTTCCCTCGACGGGAGCAGTCCACCCTCCTAGCAGGGAGGAGGGCTGCCTGCTTGGCTGACGCCTTGCTGCGATGCCTTAACCCCCCTGTGGTCCCTTGACCCACCTGGGGAGGGGGACTACAATTCCCAGAATGCCTGAGCCAGCCGGTCCTAAAACGGGGCACAACGCCCTGAACCAAATGTCTCACTTAGCGACGTCAAATCTGGGCTCAGTTGTGGTCGCGGAGGGGAGGGCTACCTATGCCCACCTGCCTGAAAACGATACCCCTTCCAGCCAGCCCAGTGTTTCTCAACCTTGACCATCTTAAGGCATGTGGACTTCAACTCCCAGAATTCCACAGCCAGCGTTGCTGGCTGTGGAATTCTGGGAGTTGAAGTCCACATGCCTTAAAATGGTCAAGGTTGAGAAACACTGAGCCAGTGCTTCTTGTTTGTTTATTGTTTGTTTAGATTTGTATACCGCCCTATCTCCCTTACGGGACTCAGGGCGGTGAACAGGCGATAATAAAAATCACAATAAATAGCTATTCTAAAATCCAATTAAATAAATAAAGGCCTGCTCTAAAATACCCCATATAAAACAACCTATACTAAAACCTAATTAAGACTACGCCAGGCCGGCCGCACGAAATAGATGAGTTTTCAGAGCTCGGTGAAAAAGGCGCAGGTCCGCAGTTGTACGTAGGTCGGGGGGGGGTAGGTCATTCCAGAGGGCAGGAGCTGCCACAGAGAAGGCTCTCCCCCTGGGGGTCGCCAGCCGGCATTGACTGGCCGACGGCACCCTAAGGAGGACTAGAACTCTTGAAAAGGACTAGAACTGCGCAAATGATATTATTTGTCTGCGCAAACCCGACCGTTAAAAAAAAAAAGCAACAGCAGAAATCGGACTTCCATTTGGATTGCTAAGTATTCTTGCCATCCAGCTTTGACTCTAACTGGGTAATGCTTTAGGCCGCAGGGGTCCTCAACCTTGGCGACTTTAAGACTTGTGGACTTCAACTCCCAGAATTCCTCAGCTTTGCTGGCTCAGGAACTCTGGGAATTGTAGTCCTCCAGGTCGTCAAGGGACCATAGCGCCGCCCCCCCTCCCCCGCCTTAACATGACAGCATTGAGCAGCCCTTTGAAAGAGGGGCAGATTTGGGTTCGCCCCGGGTTCAAGTCAGGACTGGAAAGGCCTTAAGGAAGGCTTGGCCTTGACCAGCAGAGCCTTATGGATCCATCAAAGCCGCCTCAGAGGCTCAGACCCTGGGCAAACCCATCGCTTTCGCAATTCCCCCGCTGCAAATGTGAATTAAAAGGCGGGTGTACTTGTGAGCAAAGCTCTTTAGATTGGGAAAGAGTGGCTTGTTTGCATGCTTAATTAGGATTTATTGAACGCTGGTTCTGCTGCTCAGAGCCAGGGCCTAGTGTGGAAGGAAGGTGATGATCAGGACCAGGGTAGCTCATCCTGCAGAGTCCAATTGCATCCGCTGTGCAAGTTCTGCAGGCAGAGTAATTTCATCCTGTTTTAAGAGTCGGGACGTGTGGCTGGAGGCTTTTTTCCTTTTGTGGAGAGAAAGTGGCGCTTAACTGCCTTGGGAGTGTTTTCAGTTTGGGTGTGTGCATTTTGCTGGGGTTTTTCTATCCATTGGCTGGGCAGGGTGGTTAACTGTGAAGTACGAGTGGCTTTGGATAATGAGATGGGCTGCGTACAAATTGTAAAACATGTTAAGCATGTAAAACAATTAACCAGTGGAACAACCTGCCTCCAGAAGCGGTGAATGCTCCAACACTGGAAGTTTTTAAGAAGAGACTGGACAGCCATTTGTCTGAAATGGTATAAGGTTTCCTGGCTGAGCAGGGGGTTGGAGTAGATGACCTCCAAGGTCCCTTCCAACTTTATTATTATTATTATTATTATTATTATTATTATTATTATTATTATTATTATATGTAATAAATGACTGGATTTAACTGTCGGGACGGTGGGTTTAAATTTACTAGAATGGTCAAAGGGTATGTGGGATATATTTCTCTCTTGAACAGGAAGCATTTGCTTAAGAACAGTGGCTCCCAACCTTTTCTGTACCTCGCACCCCTTACAAAAGTTCGAAATAACGGCAACAAATTATGCATATACGCTTTAATTTTGAAAAGCCAACTTTTCGCACCCCCCCCCTGGAATATCGTCTCGCACTCCTGGTTGGGAACCCCTGGCCTAGAGCAAGGAAGGGGCTTTGAGCATGATTTGGCCAAAGAAATGTAACTGTTGCTCTTTTAACGTAAGCTGGGACCAGAGGAGGTGTGCTGGGTCCCGCCAACAGCCCCTTCTGTTGCTTCCCATCAATATATAAAGTAGGCTGTAATAATCAAGGATGATTTTTTTTCCTGGTTAATTTTCTTAGTCCAGCTAATAAAAAAAAAGCAGTAACTTAACTACCTCTGATGACGGAGAATTCCATTTTAACTGCTAAGTTATCCTCTGCCTAATGCAGTGGTTCTCAACCTGTGGGTCGGGACCCCATTTGGGGTCGATCGACCATTTCATGGGGGTCGCCAAGCAAGGCTGTCCGCCATTTTTTTGTCCGCCATTTTTTTTCCCCTTTTCCGGCGGGTGCCTTACCTCCCTTGGGCTGGGCCAGCTGGTGGTCGGCCTGCTCCGTCTCTGCCGCTTGCCAGCTACGCCTCGGCCGGCGCAGGGGGTGGAACCACGCATGCGCGGCACTCCCGGGCAGGGAAAGTCCTCGACTTACGACCGGTTGGGTAGTCTTCGACTTACGACCGGTTTAGTCCTCGACTTACGACCGGTTGGGGTCGCGGCATTAAAAAGGTTGAGAACCACTGGCCTAATGAATCCTTTTGAGCTCCATAGCATTGCTTCAGCTGTTCCAGGATGCCCTCTCCCCAGAAACGCTTCTTTGTGCAAGAGTCTCCCCTCTTCCTTGTGCGCTAGAATTTTACAAGGGAAGTGTTCAATGACCTCATCTTCTCTGGCAGGAGAACTATGATGATCCTCACAAGCCGGCTGCTTCTCCTGTGGTCCACATCAGGGGTCTGATTGATGGCGTGGTGGAAGCTGATCTGGTGGAGGCCTTGCAAGAATTTGGCCCAATCAGGTGAGGGATGGGCAGCCAGAACACCCGGGGGGGATAGCTTGACAGATGGCGCATGTTCAGTGACCGAGTTCTTTTCTCTCTCTCTCCCTCTCTTTCCCCCAGCTATGTGGTGGTGATGCCCAAAAAGAGGCAGGCTCTAGTAGAGTTTGAGGACATACTAGGAGCGTGCAATGCTGTGAATTACGCAGCGGACAATCAGATCTACATTGCTGGGCATCCGGCCTTCGTCAACTATTCTACCAGCCAGAAGATCTCGCGGCCCGGTGACTCGGATGATTCTCGAGGAGTCAACAACGTCTTGCTCTTCACCATTCTGAACCCCATCTACTCCATTACCACGGTGCGTTGTGAGGCTGCTTTTTGTGGGGGATCCCAAATCTAGGACGTGGCAGTCCTGGCTTTCGTTGGGCCTCCAAGCCTGCTTTGGACCCAGTCAGGGAGAGCAGACTGAGGGTTAAGTTGATGTCTGAATGGTTTGTGGGTCCCCGTCTCCTTGTTTCAACAAATGGAGTGTTGACGTCTCTGGTAGGCAGAGATCTTGTGAGATCTCGTTGACTTTTATGGTCGTTCTCTTGCAGGATGTCCTGTATACCATCTGCAACCCGTGTGGTCCAGTTCAGCGCATCGTTATCTTTAGAAAAAATGGCGTCCAAGCTATGGTGGAATATCCTTTCTTTTTGATAGCTGAGAAGAGTGAAGCAGAACTGTCCTTCACGTGGGCTGGAGGAGATGCAGCACTGTTTTGGCTAGTGTCAACCGTCCCGTTGGCCCAGGCAGCAAAAGAAAAACTCCTGGGACATTGTTTACCAAGAGTTTAGCATTACTGATAGGTCCATACAGGCTCAGAAGAAGCGAAGCTAGCTCTGAGGTTTTTGTGCGAAAAACAGCACAATTAACTTCCCCATTTGGGCCACCCCTTGTCCATTGTCTACCGATCCAGCAGGTTCGTTTTGTTTTGGGGAAACACACTGCGCGTTTGGGAGGTCCCTGCGTCTCCTCGGGACTTTATCAGGCTGCAAAGGGCTGGCATAAATTCCTCACCTCCCTCCAAGCTCCCAATAAATTCCAAGCATTCTCCCTCCCTCCCATTGTCTTATGTTGTCAAGCTGTGAGCGGAGGTGTGGAGGTGTGTTACCAGTCAACCTTGACAGCGAGAACGCTGCTGGGTAAACAAGAAAGGCTAGCAGCTTTAAAGAAAGTTGACGGGGAAGCATCCAGTTAAGATTTCCTTAATTCTGCAAACATTTGACTCTGTGCAAAGCGCTCAGAGAGCAAAAGCTTCTTTGAACGGGGCCGACATTTACTCCGGCTGCTGTACTCTGAAGATTGAATACGCCAAGGTGAGCGGCGGGGGGTGGTGGTGGCAGAAGAGGGGACGGGCTCCTGTGTTGCCCAGGAGGGTCTGCGGCACCTCGGCCCCAAATCCGCCAGCACTTGTTTTCTGAATCGGATGGCATTTGCTAACCTTCCAAAATGGTGCAGTTGTGATTGTTATTTTGCAATAAAATATCTGGCGAGTAGGGAAAGGCAACAGAAGTTGAAAAATTGGGGAAACTGGTCTGGTGTTTCTTGTCTGTTGCAGAATGGCAGGAATTCCTACCCAGTTTTGTAAAATTATGGTAGTCCTCGAACTTATGGGCATAGTTAAGCCGGCCAATTAACGCTTGTAAGTCTTGATGGTTGTCAAGGGGATCATTCTGGGACCAACCTGATTTTAGGATCTTTAATGCAGCAGTCCTTAACAAATTCAGGGGATGGTTTTTTCAGGAAACCAGGAGGGGAAAGGTTTCTGGCAAAAATGTGAATTACGGCCACAGAATTGTGGCTGTAAACCCAGGCCGGGTTGTCGGGTCCAAAATGCACACAGGATTATGGGGTGGGGGTGGCTGTTGGAACCTGGGAATCAGATTGTAAGTAGCTTTTGGGGAATCCATCAGGACTTTGAAGGGTCACTAAGCAGCCGGTCATAAGTCGAGGATTACCTCTAGGTTAAAATAATATCTGCAATGGCTGCCAGGAATAAGGACTCTTAACATGGCCCTGGGCAGCCAGATGTTTGATGTTAAATTTCACCTCTCTCCCCCCCCCCCCATAATAGAAAAAAATTATAGGTCCGGCATTCTTAATAGGAAGCCGGTCAAGACTGAGCACGTAGCAAAAATTACATCTGCTTTTATAATTAAACAGTTGTGCTAATTGTCATATATTACAGGTTAAAGTGGAATAGATAAGAGACTTAATGGCTATAAGCCAGTTAGGTCACTGTTTTGTGACAGCTCAGCGGCCAGTATGATCACTTGGTGGCTCCCTTTCTCGAGCTCCCTCTCTTGAATCCCCCCCCCCTGGGTTAGTTTTGAACATTTGTGCTTCGTTTTTTAGCCCACTCGCTTGAACGTCTTCAAGAATGACCAGGACACCTGGGACTACACCAACCCTAACCTCAGCGGGCAAGGTAACCTTGATCGCCTGCTCTCAAGCTACACACAGACCCTTCCTTGTCCTCTTGAAGAGCACACGTCCTCCAGATGAATTGTGTGATGTAATGCCATTTGCCTGCTGTCCAACATGGGGCCCGATTTGGGAAGCCTGGAGGGGGCTTCAGCCACAAGAGGCTTCTCCAGACGCAGTGGGGAGGGGGCCTGAGGGGGCGTGTGTCGAGAATAGCCACAAGGGAATTGGGGCGGCTTCGTCTCCCTGATTGCGTCTAGCCAGGCATCCTTCCCCCTCGGTGTTGCGTCTCCGTGTGTGGATTGCAGCTACTAGGAAGATGGCGATGTAGTAGCGCAGAGGGGAGTCGGAAAGCAGGATGGGTTCAGATTTCCTTTATGTTCTGGGGCAGCCCAGAATGGATGCTAGGGAGCTTTTAATTCCTGGAGGGTCCGGAGATGGCTGTCCCCCCTCTTGTTTGAAAGTCTCGGGCCGTACCCAGCCTTTGGCCCTGCTGCTGACCTAGCCACCTCCTTTGTGGATCTGGGGGCATGTATTGCATTTCTGCCATTCCACGGGTGGAGGGCGGGCAGAGGGGAAAAACACTTCTCTTGGGTTCAAGGAAACATGCATGCAGACTCTGGGACTTGGGAGGGTGGCGTACACATTGGGGGCTGAAGGGGTCTCCAGTGCCATTTCCTTGAGAGGGACTGAGAGGAGGGGGGTCACTATCTGCGTCAGCTCAAGTCTAAAGCTAGTGGGAAGCCCTGCCTCGGCTTTGCTGCACACGTGCAGAAAGCAGCGTGTTCCCTCGGTGAGGTGGGCAGCGTCGCCCCCTCCAAGCACGACCTCAGCTTAAAACAGGCTGGGCTTTTTTACAGGAGGCTTGGCGGTGGCGTCGGTTGGCTCCATGGACCAAACAAGCCCGGGGAGGCTGTTGGATGGCGGGGTGGGGTGGGGGCTCTGGCAGAGGTCACCTTTGACCCCGCCCTCACGGTGAAGCAAGCAATGGCATTACATGACTTGACATGAACATGACTCACTTTCTCCTCCAAGGTACATACTTAGGCGCTGTGCAGATGGGCAGTGGCTTAAGTTGGCAGGGCTGGGCAGTTCAGAAGCTGCCTCCCTCAGGCTGGGCACCGAGGAGGTGCGATATATCTGGCCTTTCCCCAGCTCTGAACAGATTTCCCACATGGCCCTGGGGGACCCGTGCGCAGCTGCCGTGGAAGTTCTGAATTGCCTGTGATCTCTGCCTTCTGCTAGACACTCTCTAACACTACACAGTGTAGGACCAAAAAAAAAAAAAAAAAAGCAAGCTCAACCTTGCACTAGCTCTGCCTGGAGAAAACACGCAGCATCTTAAGTGTACCTGAAAGCCAACAGATTTGAGTTCATTTCCTCACATCAAGGAGACACAACACCGCGATCTGAGAGACATCTACAAGCACAGAGGGAGACAGAGAAAAAAAGAGAGAGACAGAGACAGAGAGAGAGAGAGAGAAAAACTGACTCACCAGGCCACGACATGCTTAACAAAACAAAACAAAAAGTCAAAAAAACAAAAAAACTTTGAACCCAAGAAGGGAACACAGAAACTAGGAAAACACCAGAGGGGTCTCAGACAAAGTGCACCAACGGTCTTAAAACGGAGAACGGAGTAGATCCCCGAGACCCTTCAAGATATAAGACGCTCTCCATATCAACTTGGTTTGGTTTGGGAGGGCCTTTTATTACTCTTTTCTTGCAGTCCTCGGCTGCCGACATTTTATCAGCGCCAAGTGGAGACAGACAAAAAAAAAAAAACCCAAACAAACACCAAGTCCCCGGGAGCCCCCAGTTCCGTAGAGACTGGGGGGGTCTCGTCCGCTTCAGGGGCACTTGAGATCCAAGGCACACTCCATTAACAGAGGAGAGACACGCACACGGGAGACCTACACAGCCAGAAGCACCAAAAACCTGATTTAACAGCACATGACAAAAAAAAATAAAAAAAACATCAAGAGATGCAACACGGAAGGGACACGCACTACACCTTGGTTATGTCCTTTTTTTTCCTTGATACCATCTGAAGACAAAAACAAAACAAAACAAAACAAAAAAAAAATCTGTGAGCCCTTTTTCAATTTAATTTATTTTTTTTTTTTAATTTAATTGTGTCAGTTTTGGTGCCTTTTGACGTGAATTTGACTCTGGAACCATGTAACGCAGGGTCGCAGTGTATGTTTGATGGGACGCCATCTTTCAGAACTGTGCTTACACTGTTGAAGCGTCCAATGGTAAGAGAAATGCAGAATATATATGTGACAAGGGACATTGTACTTTAAACTCCTGCTGTAAGTAGCCTTTTTCAATCTTTGTAATGACTATTGAAATAAACTGCGAAACTCTTTTTTTACTTTTTTTTTTTTTTTTAAAAAAAAGAACAAACGAGAACTGTATGACTTGCTTAAAATTCTTCTGTCTTGTTATTTCGATTTGTGTTTAAACTGGACCAATTGCTACTTTTGCTTTGCTTTGCCATCTTCTCCTTGGTCTTGTTTTTAATCCTTTTAGCTCTGCTAGAGGTGGG
Organism: Protobothrops mucrosquamatus; assembly: GCF_001527695.2. NCBI lineage: Eukaryota > Metazoa > Chordata > Lepidosauria > Squamata > Viperidae > Protobothrops > Protobothrops mucrosquamatus. The sequence continues at coordinate 16,902 of NW_015388435.1, forward strand.
GAGTGGGCTGGCAAAAGAGGTTTGTTTTCGTCTTTTTTCCCCCCCCTGCTGCTCTAATGTTCGAATTGGTGGTGAAATTGGCTTCTGTTGATCCTTTTGCTTTTTTTTTTTAATAAATCCTTCCCTGCCACAAGGTGAAATTTCAGGAGGGAAGTGAACAGACTTAAGAAAACCTTGGTTAGGCCAGATAGATTGTTGAGACTTAACGCTTTGGCGTCCCAACAGAGTTCTAGTTCGTCGGCTGCTTAAATAAAAGCCCGGAAGACACATCAGAGCTTTGATGTTCGAGGTAGCCTCAGGATCTGTCCCAAATGGCCCCTTCCAGCCTCCGCTTAACCACAGAAGGGACAGCCAGGGTGGATGGGGTGGGGGGGGAGACGGTTGTGCAGGTGCCCCTGAAAAGCAGGTGCCATTTTTAACACCCTCCCCCAGCCCCCTTTCCTCCCCCGGTGGAAAAGAGACATATTCTGAGGAAACTGGAAGGTTGTAATGTGGAGAATGCCGCAGGCCGGCCTCGTGGCCTCACCCAAGGTCTGCCCCAGAAGTCAAGCCGACTGAAAATGTTTGGAGAAGTTCCTAATGTTTTGTCTTCTTTTGATAGGGGAGCCCGGCGGGAATCCGAACAAGCGCCAGAGGCAGCCTCCTCTCCTCGGGGACCATCCTGCTGAATACGGTGAGGCCTGGTCCGTGGAGCGGAGCGGGCAGCGTCCCTGGCCCTCCTCCAACTTGGCCCCGGCGTTGGCTGACCTTTGCTTCCTCCTCCAGGAGGGCCTCACGGGGGCTACCACAGCCACTACCACGACGAAGGCTACGGCCCTCCTCCTCCTCATTACGAAGGGAGGCGGATGGGTCCGCCCGTGGGAGGCCGTCACCGAGGACCCAGCCGCTACGGGCCTCAGTACGGGCACCCCCCGCCTCCGCCGCCCCCTCCGGAGTACGGCCCCCACGCCGACAGCCCCGTTTTGATGGTCTACGGCCTGGACCAGTCTAAGATGAACTGCGACCGTGTTTTCAACGTCTTCTGCCTCTATGGAAACGTGGAGAAGGTGAGCTGCCTAGGGAGAGGGCGGGTCCGGGGGGGTGGCAGAGCTTCCGGTGGCCCGGAACGGCTTAGTTGGGGCTAGGTTTGGCCTCCATAGAATTCCAGCCTCGAACCCCTTCCTGCTAGCAGTCGGATCCCCCCCATAGTTTTTGCTTCCTTTGGAGGTCTTTGGGCACGGCGCCGTTGAGATCCTCCTGTCCGTGGCTGGGAAAACCAAAGTACAATCTCTGTATATCAGGAGTAGGCCACCTTGGGTCTTTTATGACTCGTGGACTTCAACTCCCAAAATTCCTGAGCCAGCCATGCTGAGGGGAAAGGGAGAGGTTTCCATGCTGGCTCAGGAATTCTGGGAGTTGAAGTCCACCCATCTCCCAAGTGGCCATGGTTGAGAAATACAGGCCTAGGCCAGGGGTAGGCAACCTTGGCTCTTTTATGACTGGTGGACTTCAACTCCCAGAATTCCTGAGCCAGCATGGCTCAGCATGGAAACCTCTCCCTTTCCCCTCAGCACGGCTGGCTCAGGAATTCTGGGAGTTGAAGTCCACGAGCCCTAAAAGAGCCCAGGTTGCCCACCCCTGCTCTATACCTACCTGCTTGCTTTGTCTTGGGCCAGTTCCCCATCCTGAAACCAGGTGTACGATTTGGGCCTGACGACATTGGAGGTGGAGAGGCTTCCTTCCACCTGGTCACAAGAGCTGCTGCTCCCTGGGCCACAAGGGTGAACAGCCTCCCTCCCGAGGGAAGGCGTAGAATTCAGTCAAAGGCAGGGAACCTTCTGTGCTCTGGCGGCTCCTTCCAGCCCGTGGGAATCGCAGGGAGGGCGGGAGAGTTTAAGCCCTCCGGCTCCAGAGAGTCTGGAGCCTTCACAGCTTTGGAAACAGGTTTGAGTTAAAAACGGCAGGCAGGCTGGTGCTACACCGGTAAGGCTTGTGTGGGCTTTGAGTACCAGCTGGCAAAGGCAAGCCGGGTTTGGGACTATTGCCTGAAGGCTACAGGTAGTCCTCGAATTAGGACCATGAAATGGAGCCCAACATTTTAGTTGCTGCCAGACCAGCGTTAAGTGGGTTTTGCCCCATTTTACGACCTTTCCTGCTATAGTTGTGAGATGAACCACTGCAGTCGTTGAGTTAGTAACGCCGTTGTAAAGCGAATCTCGCTTCCCTGTTGACTTTGCTTGTCAGAAGGTCGTAAAAGGGGAATCGCATGACCCCCGGGAACACTGCAACCGTCGTAAATACGAGTCGGTTGCCAAGCATCTGAATTTTGATCGCCCGACAGCAGGGATGTTGCAACGGTTGTGTGAAAAACGTGCACTTCTTGCAGCACTGTTGTAACTTCAAGCCAATGGATGGTTATAAGTTGAGGAGCACCTGTGTGTGATTGGGAGGGTGTACACAGGGAAGCCATTTTGAATGCAGAGGCTGGTTGAGGTTTCTATCTACTGTTTAGGAAACAATTCCTATTAAAATGGAGACAGGTTTGTACCCGTGTTGGGTGGGTGGGTGCCTTTGAGAACACTCTGCCTTTGTCCTCTCTTGCAGTTTGAACCAAGAAATGCTTTTTTTTTTTTAGGTGAAGTTCATGAAAAGCAAGCCTGGGGCAGCCATGGTGGAGATGGCCGACGGCTACGCGGTGGACCGAGCCATCACCCACCTCAACAACAACTTCATGTTTGATCAGAAGTTGAATGTGTGGTGAGTTTCACCTGCTTTGTTCCAAGATCTTGAGCAATCTGGGTCAAAACCAAGAGGGCAGAACTGAACAGCCTGTCTTGGTTTGTCCTCAGCGTGTCAAAGCAACAGGCCATCATGCCTGGCCAGTCCTACGGTCTCGAGGACGGCTCCTGCAGCTACAAAGATTTCAGCGGCTCCCGGAACAATCGGTTCTCCACCCCGGAGCAAGCCGCCAAGAACCGAATCCAGCATCCCAGCAACGTGCTCCATTTCTTCAACGCACCTCTGGAAGTGACGGAAGATAACTTCTACGAGGTAAGGATTTTGACCTGGGGTAGCTTCAGCCTGCATGGCCACAATAGGGGGGTTTATTGGTTTATATTTCGTGTTTCTTAACCACCCATCCTCCCTCAGAGAGTTTAGGAAGAATCAAAACTTGCTGCCTTTAGTGTATGACAGGATGACGACTTTAATGGATCTGGACAGCATCTGACTCCCAAATGTAGCTTATATTCCCAAAGGCAGGAAGCAGTAATCCTAAAGAAAAAAAAAAGGGCTTGTACATCTGGATATGATACTAGCAGAGGCTCTGGTGTGCCTAGGCCAGGGGTAGGCAACCTTGGCTCTTTTATGACTCGTGGACTTCAACTCCCAGAATTCCTGAGCCAGCCATGCTGAGGGGAAAGAGAGGTTTCCATGCTGAGCCATGCTGGCTCAGGAATTCTGGGAGTTGAAGTCCACGAGTCATAAAAGAGCCCTGGCCTAGAAGTAGCAACTGCAATGGACCCAGTTCGGCCCCCTTGCTCGTTCCTCTCCGTGACAATTCTCTTAGTTCTGAGCCTGGATGTGAGCTTGGTCTTTATTTGGCCTCACAAGAGGAGAATGGATTAATGCTCATTTTTGACAGACGTGATAACAAGAAGAGGCTGTGAAGCGGTTCTGAAAAACATTTGACCCAAAACAATAATGACCTGTTCAGTCGTTTTCTACTCAGCCCAAACATTTCAATGAGCTGTTTTTTGCTGTAAGATGATGTTTAAAAGCCTCTTTCCTTTGGGCTCCTACCAATACTTGTTCAACACAGCACATTAAAATAGGTAAAATGCAGTTCTACGGTGGCTGAAAACTGCAAGAGCCCCTGGGAATAGGACTTGAGCGAAGATGAGATTCCTAAAATATGCATTGGCGCGATGAGGGTAGTGGCTTATCGCTCCTGTTACATATGTGGCATTTTTTTCCCCCTCAGATTTGCGATGAGCTGGGGGTAAAGAGACCGGCTTCTGTCAAGGTGTTTTCAGGAAAGAGTAAGTATCCCTGCGCAGAGATTGGTCTTGGGAACGCCGCTGCTTGGGAAGAAGGGGCCGAGGGCCACGCTGTTCTAGGACAACAGAGTGGATCTGGGCGATGGGACCTGTAGTCCAGCCCTCAAGAGTTTGCCCGCCTCTGTTCAGAGGAGGTGGGCCTGCAGCAGGTTAACCCACCCCTCGCTTGAAACGCCCGCAGGTGAACGGAGCTCGTCGGGGCTGCTGGAGTGGGAAACCAAAGGGGACGCGCTGGAGACGCTGGCTTTCCTCAACCATTATCAGATGAAAAACCCAAGTAAGCCCCTCTTGCGTTTTTTTAGATGCTGAAGCGGGAGGGTCTTGATTGCCCAATAGGATTTGGGAATCTCACTGCTCATTTTCCCTCCCCCTGTTCAATTCTACCAGTAGGAAAGGAAAGCCAGTAGGTCTTAAAACACCAACAGATTGGAGACCTGGCCAAATTAATCGGTTGGAAGGGGGAAAAAACAGCCAGTGGCCCATTCTGAACTGTGCCTCAGTGTTTAGAACAGAAATGTCCGACCTGGGTAACTTTTAAGACCTGTGGGCTTCCTCTCCCAAGTCCACTTAACAAGCGTGCTACTAACTTTAACCACTGCAGGGGTTCACTTAAGAATTGTGGCAAAAATGGTTGCAAAACAGAGTAAAACTCTGGCTTAGCCACCGAAATTTGGGGGTCAGTTGTGGTCATAAGATGAGGACTACCTGGAGTCACTAAGTGCAAATAATCTCTCAAGTGTTTTCCGTTGAAATCTGATTCCAGTGAGAGGTTTATTTGTTTAAGACACGTTTTCTTGACTTCAGCCCAAAATGGATCACAATGGGAGATGTTGGGAATGCTTGAGAAATCTTTCCTTCCTTCCTTCCTTCCTTCCTTCCTTCCTTCCTTCCTTCCTTCCTTCCTTCCTTCCTTCCTTCCTTCCTTCCTTCTCTCTATCTCTGTCTCTTCCTTTTCTTCTTTTCTTTCTCTATCTGTCTCCTTTCTTTCTTTCTTTCTATCTGTCTCTTCCTTTTCTTCTTTTCTTTATCTCTGTCTCTCCTTCCTTTTCTTTCTTCTTCCTTCCTTCCTTCCTTCCTTCCTTCCTTCCTTCCTTCCTTCCTTCCTTCCTTCCTTCCTTCTCTTCCTTTTCTTTCTCTCTATCGCTGTCTCTCCTTCCTTTTCTTTCTTTCTCTATCTGTCTCCTTTTCTTTCTTTCTTTCTTTCTTTCTTTCTTTCTTTCTTTCTTTCTTTCTTTCTTTCTTTCTTTCTTTCTTTCTTTCTGCGGCTGTTGATGATGACACCGTTTTTATTTTCGAGTAAATAAAAGTTGAGGCGACTCATGAATTATGTCTGGCTTTCTCCTAGATGGGCCATACCCCTACACACTCAAACTCTGCTTCTCAACCGCCCAGCACGCTTCCTAATTGCTCTTCGGTTCCCGACCAAGAAGACTGCTCCGTTAACTTTCTTGTGTGTGGTTTTTTTTTTTTTTTTTTGGTTTTTTTTTTGGGCAAAGCTCCCGTGTCCCCCTCCTTTTTTTTTAAATAATAAAAAAAAGCTTAATTAGAGGCTGCCTGCAGCTAGGTCAGCTGGGAAGAGAAGCCCCGTGGCATTCTGATGACATCGATTTTTAAAACGATCGTACATGTTGACATGTTTTTCCCCCCCATTCATACAATGTGTGCTGCCTGTGCTAGTTGGCACATTTAATAAAGCTGTTTGGAAAATAAATTGTTGTAAAAACTGACCTGGTAACGCCTCTGGATGTTTTTGTAGAAGGGGGCAGGCAAGTATGTCCAGTGTGTCATTTTTTTTTTGAATGGAATTAAGTTGGTCTGGGTCAGGGGTAGGCAACCTTGGCTCTTTGATGACTCGTGGACTTCAACTCCCAGAATTCCTGAGCCAGCCACGCTGAGGGGAAAGGGAGAGGTTTCCAAGCTGAGCCATGCTGGCTCAGGAATTTTGGGAGTTGAAGTCCACGAGTCATAAAAGAGCCAAGGTTGCCTACCCCTGGTCTGAGTGTCTCTTAACCTTGTTTCCATGGAAGACCGGGCTAAATTTTAAAAGAGAAGTCCCATTTAACAGTTGTTTTGTGCAACCCTTTTATTCTTTCCCCTTGCTTTCTTGTATGTTGGGTGGCTTTAACTAAGTCTACGCTGCACTATGTAATGCAGTGTTCAACACTACTACAGTCTCTATGCTTATTTTTTTTTTTAGCTTTCCTGGGTTTCTAAGAACATTTAAGGCCAACCATTTCTGCCCCCTTTAATTTTTTTTAAAAAATCCTGCACTGGCTTCGTTCCACAGCAAAATCTTTTTAAAAAATTGGAAATTGCAATTGCTTGAATGGGAATGAGAGCTGCCAATACGCAGGCCAAGGGGGAGAAGGTAAAAATGCCTCCGAAGGGGAAGTGTGTGTTTGTGTGTTCCTGGCTGCTGTTCTTGACTTGTCGAAACGTTTTTGCATAAACCTCTTGAAAAAAGACCAGGGTCTTCCTCTCCTCTTGGGGACACAGCCCTATGGTCGCTTCGACTGACCTTCCAGGATTGGGTTAGAAGTAGCCATTTATAGATAGAAAATAATTCCCAGAATTCCCCAACCGACCCTCTGAGCTGGGGAATTCTGGGAGTTGACCATGCACCTTAATAAAATCGCTAAAAGGTTAGAAGGGGGCGTCTGTGCCCCTTTTTCCTTTTTTTCTTTTCGAGATGGACTACAACTCCCAGCAGCCCCCTCGCCAGCCACGCTGGGCGGAGTCTGCGTCGGGACGTTCCCTCGCGCGTCAATCCCGGCTTTCCCGTTCCGGCCAGGAGGGGGCGGCCGAGGGCGGCGCCTTGCTCGTCCGGCTATAGAGGCGGAGAGCGGAAGTGGCGTCTCCCTCCGGAGAGGCGGCGGATGGAGCGAAGGGCGGAACCCGTCTAGCCCGGCCACTCGCTGGTAGGTCTGCAGTTTTGCCCCGGTCTGCGGGAGGAGAGCGGTGGGTCCATGGCGGCGGTGTCGGCAGCGTCGGGGGTCCTCGGGGGGCTGCTTCGGAGGCGTGAGTGGGCTCTCTCCCCCCAGTCCCTCCCCGCCCGTTCCCTCCGCTTTCAGCCCCCGGCGTCCCAGTGGCCCCCCTGCTTCTCTTGCTGACCTCCCCCCTGACCCCTCCCTGGCCACGGCAGCTCCCCCCCTCCTAACCCCCCCGAGGCCTTGGACCTCAGTGCCCATCATCCTCAGCCGGCTGGGGAGAAGCGAGCTTGCTCTGGACGAGGCAGGGGGCCCTGCAGAGCTGGCCAGCGGTTGGGGGGGGGAAGCAGATTGCCCCCCTCCCTCCCTCCCCGCCTCGCAGCCCTTCAGCTTTTAGAGGAGGGGGCAGTGGGGGTCTCTCCCCGTCCATTGCTTTTTATGCAGGCCATCTTGGCTTGCTCGCTTTTGCCCTCCCCTCCCCCAAATCCCCAGCAGGGGTCTGTCTATGAGCCCCCCCCCCCCCACGAAGTCCTCCTCTCTGCTTGCTGTTTGCCTCGCCTCTGAATTGCAGGTTGCCTGGAGCTGCTGCCCCATCTTGCTTTCCCTGCTGGCTGCCTCCATTCCTGCCCTGTCCTGTTCTTCCCACCTGCATTTCTCTCTCTCTCTCTCTCTTTTTTGCATTCTGTGCATGCAACCTGCAGCCTTCTCTGCTAATCTCTTTGCCTGTGGGTGGAATTGCAAAACTGGGACAGGCCAGGTGGGATGTTTTCCCAGGAATGTGCAACCTTTGGACGTTTTCCCAGGAATGCGCAACCTTTGGACGTCTGGTGCCTGTGAACAGGAGGGGGGGCAGGGAATGCAAGTAGGTGGGCTCAGGAGCGGTGAGGACCTCCCTTCCCTGGATCTCGTCCTTGGCCAGAAACTCTCTTGTTCTGTAGAGAGAAGCCATTTTGTTCTCAGCAAGGGAGCAAAACCATCTCTTGTGCAGGAACTTTGGAGTTAAGCTGAAGAAATCTTTGGTTTCTAGGCATGAAGTTGGCCCACCTCTCCTTTGGGGTGGTTTCGACCACAGCTATACAGTTTCCCCTCATTTTCTTGTGGAAAACTGAAAGGACTTTTACGAATTCCAGAGGGTTTTAGCAGAGAGATTTATTGCGCCAGGTTCAGAAGCAATAGAGGCAAGCAATTCTGAACCCTGAGGGCGGGTTCAAACTTCAGTTTTATACTTTCCTTTTCTCAGGAACAAAGGAATACACATTGAAATACACATTGTAATACATTAGGTTCGTTTCTCACGGGTATACAATGGAGGGTTTGCTTCATACGTTGTATCCATGTGCAATGCGCATTAGGTTAGTCGCATATTACTGACACAGAATTTTCCTAGTGATTATGCATTATTCCTGACACATCATTATTCTAGTAGTTATACAGACAAATCATTATTTTAGTAATTGTTCATTATTCCACATTAATTTGAGGTAGATCTAGCTACTGGAAGGAAAAGGAGGGGTGACTTGAGGAGCAGGAAGGTATGGAGGAGGAGCAGGAAGGTATGGAGGAGCAGGAAGGTATGGAGGAGCAGGAAGGTATGCTCCTGTTGAGAGAAGCCAAAACTTTGGGATTCTTGAAATCTCCCAGGGATTTTCTGTGGCTGAGCAGAGAGAAGAGGGGCCTGGCTAAAACCAAGACGTAGGGGGAGGAAGGGGGCTTTGTATGACCATGACATAAGTCAGGCCTCCAACTCTTCAGAGTTTCAGCCCCACTGGAGTCACCAGGGAGTTCGTTTATTGGTTTGTGATACCATTAGAGCATTGCTTCTCACCTTTGGCAGCTATAAGACGCCAAACCTCTAAATCCGTGTTTCTCAATGTTGGCAATCTTAAAGTTGCCAAGGTTGAGAAAGAGAGTTTTAGAGATTGCCCAAGTCCTAATGATCCCAAGTGGCGAATAATAACCAGTGGAAAAGAAGTCACGAGTCTCCCAGGGACAAATATATAAAGGAAACACCTGTCCATTCGAGGCTCAACCGTCATCCTGCCCCAGAGCCTGGGAGGAGAGTCGTGTCTCCTCTGGATCCCTGGGAGAGGCCTTTCGGAGGTCCCACTAGATCAGAGGTGGGGAACTGCGGCCCTTTTATGACTTGTGGACTTCAACTCCCAGAATTCATGGCTCAGCCAGGAAACTTCTCCCTTTCCCCTCAGCATGGCTGGCTCAGGAATTCTGGGAGTTGAAGTCCACAAGTCATAAAAGGGCCATGATTTCCCCACTTCTGCAGTTGATGACACTGTTAAGTGGGCAGCCAAAACTCTGCCTGACCCCTACCTTTCTGCCTGCATGCATGGAGTTTGCCCCTGAGGACAGGTGGATAGAGCTTTGACCACTGCTGCTAACCGTCCCGTTTTCCCTCCCAGATCTCTCCGTTCGTCTTGTTTCCTGTTGCGGCTTCAGGATCATGGCGTCCAAGCAACAGCAGTCGTCACAGCAACAGCCCAATGCCTTGCCCACCTACGAGACCTTGAAGTTGGAACGGGTCCGAGATAAAGTGCTGCACGTGGAGCTCAACCGTCCTGAGAAAAGGAATGCCATGAATATCGCCTTTTGGAGGTAACAGGAAATCAGATTTCTTTTCCGCTAGGGATGGAAGTCGGAGGGAGGCCGGGGATGCGCGACAGGAAACGCCTCGGGACATCTGGCTGGGCTTTTAACCTGCAATCCTTATCATGTGGACCATCACTTAGATATGAGCCAGCCGTGTGCTGCAGCTGCCAAAAAAGCCAACACAGTCCTAGGCTGCATTAACAGAGGGATGGAATCAAGATCACGTGAAGTGTTAATACCACTTTACAAGGCCTTGGTAAGGCCACACTTGGAATACTGCATCCAGTTTGGGTCACTGCGATGTAAAGAGGTTGAGACTCTGGAAAGAGTACGGAGAAGAGCAACAAAGATGATCAGGGGACTGGAGGCTAAAACATATAAGGAGCGGCTGCTGAAATTGGTTGTCTAGTTTAATGAAGAGAAGGACGAGGGGGGACATGATAGCAGTGTTCCAATATCTCAGGGGCTGCCCCCAAAGAAGAGGGAGTCAAGCTATTCTCCAAAGCGCCTGAAGGCAGGACAAGAAGCAACGGATGGAAACTAACCAAAGAGAGAAGCAACCTAGAACTAAGGAGAAACTTCCTGACAGAACAATTAACCAGTGGAACAACCTGCCTCCAGAAGTTGTGAATGCTCAGACACTGGAAGTATTCAAGAAGAGACTGGACAGCCATTTGTCCGAAATGGTATAGGGTTTCCTATCTGAGCAGGGGGTTGGACTGGATGACCTCCAAGGTCCCTTCCAACTTTTATTATTATTATTATTATTATCATCATCATCATTATCATGTTCCGAATAACCAAACCTTTTTTATGAGGCTTCATCGGGGCAGACTAAGGCAGGCATGCTCTGCCCTATCGGCTCTGGGCCTTCCACATCACAGGAAAATGCCTTCAGTCACTACACTGTTTCAAGTGTACAGGTAGTCCTCAACTTACAACAGTTGATTTAGTGACCAGAGTTACAAGGGCACTGAAAAAAGTGGCTTACGGCCATTTTTCACCCTTGTGGCCATTGCAGCATCCCCCACAGTCAACGTGATTTACACTTGGATGTTTGCAACTGGTTCACATTTATGACGGTCGCAGTGTCCCCCGGGGTCCTGGGGTCCCCTTTGGCAACCTCCTGAAAAAGCAAAGTCAACAGGGGAAGCCAGATTCACTTAGCGACGGTGTTTCCCATTTAACAACTGCAGCGATTCCCTTAACAAATGTGGCAAGAAAAACCTAAGATGGGGCAAAACTCAACAGATTTCTCACGTAGCAACATCGACGTTGTGGTCGTGAGTCAAGGACTGCCTGTTATTTGTGAAAAATCTAAGCCTAGCAGAGCAGGTCTCCAGTGTGGTCTTCTCTTGTCATAGGGAGATGGTCGAGTGCTTCAACAAGATTGCCGAGGATTCCGAATGTCACGCAGTGGTGATCTCGGGTGCTGGGAAAATGTTCACTGCAGGTAGGGAGGACTGAGGCATCGTGGCCGAGAGAGTCCTTCTCCCCTCTAGATCGAGAAAATCTAGCAAGGAGCCACCTGGGGTGCACCTCTTGGGATCTTAGATGGGAGTTCAGATCAGACTTTCAGCGCTGTCAGAATTCAGTGTATACAATTTTACGCAATCACGCCAAGCCTCCTTTGGCTTAGTTTGTACCGCAAATCGTGCTTCGGGTGGGTTTGCAGGGACGCTTTTCAAAGTTTAAAGAGTACATGTTGAGAAGGGAGCCCTGAATTTTAAGGAGAAATAGGAGTACTTTAATACCGGCAAGATACAGTCACAATTTTGTTTGCGCTGCTGAGAGGGAACCAATAAGAGGCAAAATTTGGTCCCCACAGTTTTGGAGAAACCTCTAGGTCCCAGGGTTTGTAGCCTTGTTTTCAGAAGTTGCGGCATGCATTTAACAGTTAAATAAAGTAACCCATTGTGGCTTAGTTAGCTGAGGGCCTCCAGGCTTAGAGTGACCGGGTGGGTGTTAAATGGCTGAGCTGGGGGGCCAGAAGCACTCCTGCTGTTCTCCATTCCTGACCTCCTATAGCAGGAGTGTCAAACTGCCGGCCTGCAGGCCGGACGCGTCATCCAGAAGCTGCGCCCACCCCATTGCCAGCAATGGCAAAACCGTCCCAATACGTTGCACGACATCACGTGACGTTGCGAGTTTGACATGTCTGTCCCACAGGCATTGACCTCATGGAGCTGGGCAGCATTTTCGTGATGGCACAAGGTGATGACATGGCTCGGAAGGCTTGGAACATCCGCAAGAAGATCCAGGAATACCAAGAGTCCTTCACGGTCCTGGAGAAGGTGCCTGGGTTGAGGGACTCGGGTTGGCAGGTGGGCCAGGAAACCCCTTCCTCCCACTTAACAGGATCTCTGCTTTTCAGTGTCCCAAGCCCGTCATTGTGGCCGTTCACGGGGCCTGCATCGGAGGAGGTGAGCCCCACAAGTCACGCGTGTCTGAACCTGTAACTTCACGTGCCTCCAGTTCCTGGAACTGGTTGCACGAGCCGGCTGTGGAAACGGCAAAACTCCAAATTCTGCACCTGTTGAATTACAGAAGCTAAACAGTACGATCTTGCTTTGCTTGCTAAGGCTCCAAGTCTTTTGGATGAAACTGGCTCCATTACTCAAGTGTTTCTTAACCGTGGCAGTTTAAAGAGGTGTGGATTCAAATTCTGGGACTTGAAGCCCACGTATCTTAAAAGTTGCCAAGGTTGAGAAACGCTGCTAGAACTGCATAACTTAGTTTATAAAGCTGCATCTCATGATCTCTTTGCTGAGGGGCCAGGCCAACACTAGGAGTGCTGTGCGATTTCCGTGTCAGCCTGGCTGGAAATCTGCTCTCATCTAGTCTATGAGTAAAAATGGAATTCTGGAAGGAAAAGGGTTTTTTTTATTTTTTTGGCTGATGTACCAATGTTGTTGGTTTTTGAGAGGCATTTTTTTTTCTGCTCATGAAAGAAAGGAATGCTGTTTCTTAAGATACCCCCTACCTAGTCATGGATCTCGGCTGTTTAACAGCCGTTTTCAAAAAGGCGAGTGCCCTGTAACTCGGGGCCCTTTTGATGCTGCAGCACTATGGGCTAGTGCAGGGGTAGGCAACCTTGGCTCTTTTATGACTCGTGGACTTCAACTCCCAGAATTCCTGAGCCAGCTTGGCTGGCTCAGGAATTCTGGGAGTTGAAGTCCACGAGTCATAAAAGAGCCAAGGTTGCCTACCCCTGGGCTAGTGAGTCTTCTTCTGGGCTGTTGCCACACTTGACTCCCTGGGGGTGGCCAGAGAATGGGTGACACAGGACCTTCCTTGGAACTGGGCTGGGTGGGCCCTGAGATAGGAGCTTGGCCACTTTAAACTGTTGTG